>NW_028163411.1:0-132277 GCF_964263955.1 Coregonus lavaretus
ACAGCTCAGTACCTGTGTAACAGTGTGTATACAGCTCAGTACCTGTGTAACAGTGTGTATACAGCTCAGTACCTGTGTAACAGTGTGTATACAGCTCAGTACCTGTGTAACAGTGTGTATACAGCTCAGTACCTGTGTAACAGTGTGTATACAGCTCAGTACCTGTGTAACAGTGTGTATACAGCTCAGTACCTGTGTAACAGTGTGTATACAGCTCAGTACCTGTGTAACAGTGTGTATACAGCTCAGTACCTGTGTAACAGTGTGTATACAGCTCAGTACCTGTGTAACAGTGTGTATACAGCTCAGTACCTGTGTAACAGTGTGTATACAGCTCAGTACCTGTGTAACAGTGGTATACAGCTCAGTACCTGTGTAACAGTGTGTATACAGCTCAGTACCTGTGTAACAGTGTGTATACAGCTCAGTACCTGTGTAACAGTGTGTATACAGCTCAGTACCTGTGTAACAGTGTGTATACAGCTCAGTACCTGTGTAACAGTGTGTATACAGCTCAGTACCTGTGTAACAGTGTGTATACAGCTCAGTACCTGTGTAACAGTGTGTATACAGCTCAGTACCTGTGTAACAGTGTGTATACAGCTCAGTACCTGTGTAACAGTGTGTATACAGCTCAGTACCTGTGTAACAGTGTGTATACAGCTCAGTACCTGTGTAACAGTGTGTATACAGCTCAGTACCTGTGTAACAGTGTGTATACAGCTCAGTACCTGTGTAACAGTGTGTATACAGCTCAGTACCTGTGTAACAGTGTGTATACAGCTCAGTACCTGTGTAACAGTGTGTATACAGCTCAGTACCTGTGTAACAGTGTGTATACAGCTCAGTACCTGTGTAACAGTGTGTATACAGCTCAGTACCTGTGTAACAGTGTGTATACAGCTCAGTACCTGTGTAACAGTGTGTATACAGCTCAGTACCTGTGTAACAGTGTGTATACAGCTCAGTACCTGTGTAACAGTGTGTATACAGCTCAGTACCTGTGTAACAGTGTGTATACAGCTCAGTACCTGTGTAACAGTGTGTATACAGCTCAGTACCTGTGTAACAGTGTGTATACAGCTCAGTACCTGTGTAACAGTGTGTATACAGCTCAGTACCTGTGTAACAGTGTGTATACAGCTCAGTACCTGTGTAACAGTGTGTATACAGCTCAGTACCTGTGTAACAGTGTGTATACAGCTCAGTACCTGTGTAACAGTGTGTATACAGCTCAGTACCTGTGTAACAGTGTGATACAGCTCAGTACCTGTGTAACAGTGTGTATACAGCTCAGTACCTGTGTAACAGTGTGTATACAGCTCAGTACCTGTGTAACAGTGTGTATACAGCTCAGTACCTGTGTAACAGTGTGTATACAGCTCAGTACCTGTGTAACAGTGTGTATACAGCTCAGTACCTGTGTAACAGTGTGTATACAGCTCAGTACCTGTGTAACAGTGTGTATACAGCTCAGTACCTGTGTAACAGTGTGTATACAGCTCAGTACCTGTGTAACAGTGTGTATACAGCTCAGTACCTGTGTAACAGTGTGGATACAGCTCAGTACCTGTGTAACAGTGTGGATACAGCTCAGTACCTGTGTAACAGTGTGTATACAGCTCAGTACCTGTGTAACAGTGTGTATACAGCTCAGTACCTGTGTAACAGTGTGTATACAGCTCAGTACCTGTGTAACAGTGTGGATACAGCTCAGTACCTGTGTAACAGTGTGGATACAGCTCAGTACCTGTGTAACAGTGTGGATACAGCTCAGTACCTGTGTAACAGTGTGGATACAGCTCAGTACCTGTGTAACAGTGTGTATACAGCTCAGTACCTGTGTAACAGTGTGTATACAGCTCAGTACCTGTGTAACAGTGTGGATACAGCTCAGTACCTGTGTAACAGTGTGGATACAGCTCAGTACCTGTGTAACAGTGTGTATACAGCTCAGTACCTGTGTAACAGTGTGTATACAGCTCAGTACCTGTGTAACAGTGTGTATACAGCTCAGTACCTGTGTAACAGTGTGTATACAGCTCAGTACCTGTGTAACAGTGTGTATACAGCTCAGTACCTGTGTAACAGTGTGTATACAGCTCAGTACCTGTGTAACAGTGTGTATACAGCTCAGTACCTGTGTAACAGTGTGTATACAGCTCAGTACCTGTGTAACAGTGTGTATACAGCTCAGTACCTGTGTAACAGTGTGTATACAGCTCAGTACCTGTGTAACAGTGTGTATACAGCTCAGTACCTGTGTAACAGTGTGTATACAGCTCAGTACCTGTGTAACAGTGTGGATACAGCTCAGTACCTGTGTAACAGTGTGTATACAGCTCAGTACCTGTGTAACAGTGTGTATACAGCTCAGTACCTGTGTAACAGTGTGTATACAGCTCAGTACCTGTGTAACAGTGTGTATACAGCTCAGTACCTGTGTAACAGTGTGTATACAGCTCAGTACCTGTGTAACAGTGTGTATACAGCTCAGTACCTGTGTAACAGTGTGTATACAGCTCAGTACCTGTGTAACAGTGTGTATACAGCTCAGTACCTGTGTAACAGTGTGTATACAGCTCAGTACCTGTGTAACAGTGTGTATACAGCTCAGTACCTGTGTAACAGTGTGGATACAGCTCAGTACCTGTGTAACAGTGTGGATACAGCTCAGTACCTGTGTAACAGTGTGTATACAGCTCAGTACCTGTGTAACAGTGTGTATACAGCTCAGTACCTGTGTAACAGTGTGTATACAGCTCAGTACCTGTGTAACAGTGTGTATACAGCTCAGTACCTGTGTAACAGTGTGTATACAGCTCAGTACCTGTGTAACAGTGTGTATACAGCTCAGTACCTGTGTAACAGTGTGTATACAGCTCAGTACCTGTGTAACAGTGTGTATACAGCTCAGTACCTGTGTAACAGTGTGGATACAGCTCAGTACCTGTGTAACAGTGTGGATACAGCTCAGTCCCTGTGTAACAGTGTGTATACAGCTCAGTACCTGTGTAACAGTGTGGATACAGCTCAGTACCTGTGTAACAGTGTGTATACAGCTCAGTACCTGTGTAACAGTGTGTATACAGCTCAGTACCTGTGTAACAGTGTGTATACAGCTCAGTACCTGTGTAACAGTGTGTATACAGCTCAGTACCTGTGTAACAGTGTGTATACAGCTCAGTACCTGTGTAACAGTGTGTATACAGCTCAGTACCTGTGTAACAGTGTGTATACAGCTCAGTACCTGTGTAACAGTGTGTATACAGCTCAGTACCTGTGTAACAGTGTGTATACAGCTCAGTACCTGTGTAACAGTGTGTATACAGCTCAGTACCTGTGTAACAGTGTGGATACAGCTCAGTACCTGTGTAACAGTGTGTATACAGCTCAGTACCTGTGTAACAGTGTGTATACAGCTCAGTACCTGTGTAACAGTGTGTATACAGCTCAGTACCTGTGTAACAGTGTGTATACAGCTCAGTACCTGTGTAACAGTGTGTATACAGCTCAGTACCTGTGTAACAGTGTGTATACAGCTCAGTACCTGTGTAACAGTGTGTATACAGCTCAGTACCTGTGTAACAGTGTGTATACAGCTCAGTACCTGTGTAACAGTGTGTATACAGCTCAGTACCTGTGTAACAGTGTGTATACAGCTCAGTACCTGTGTAACAGTGTGGCTACAGCTCAGTACCTGTGTAACAGTGTGGATACAGCTCAGTACCTGTGTAACAGTGTGTATACAGCTCAGTACCTGTGTAACAGTGTGTATACAGCTCAGTACCTGTGTAACAGTGTGTATACAGCTCAGTACCTGTGTAACAGTGTGTATACAGCTCAGTACCTGTGTAACAGTGTGTATACAGCTCAGTACCTGTGTAACAGTGTATACAGCTCAGTACCTGTGTAACAGTGTGTATACAGCTCAGTACCTGTGTAACAGTGTGTATACAGCTCAGTACCTGTGTAACAGTGTGTATACAGCTCAGTACCTGTGTAACAGTGTGTATACAGCTCAGTACCTGTGTAACAGTGTGGATACAGCTCAGTACCTGTGTAACAGTGTGGATACAGCTCAGTACCTGTGTAACAGTGTGGATACAGCTAGTACCTGTGTAACAGTGTGTATACAGCTCAGTACCTGTGTAACAGTGTGTATACAGCTCAGTACCTGTGTAACAGTGTGGATACAGCTCAGTACCTGTGTAACAGTGTGGATACAGCTCAGTACCTGTGTAACAGTGTGGATACAGCTCAGTACCTGTGTAACAGTGTGGATACAGCTCAGTACCTGTGTAACAGTGTGGATACAGCTCAGTACCTGTGTAACAGTGTGGATACAGCTCAGTACCTGTGTAACAGTGTGGATACAGCTCAGTACCTGTGTAACAGTGTGGATACAGCTCAGTACCTGTGTAACAGTGTGGATACAGCTCAGTACCTGTGTAACAGTGTGGATACAGCTCAGTACCTGTGTAACAGTGTGGATACAGCTCAGTACCTGTGTAACAGTGTGGATACAGCTCAGTACCTGTGTAACAGTGTGGATACAGCTCAGTACCTGTGTAACAGTGTGGATACAGCTCAGTACCTGTGTAACAGTGTAGATACAGCTCAGTACCTGTGTAACAGTGTGTATACAGCTCAGTACCTGTGTAACAGTGTGTATACAGCTCAGTACCTGTGTAACAGTGTGTATACAGCTCAGTACCTGTGTAACAGTGTGTATACAGCTCAGTACCTGTGTAACAGTGTGTATACAGCTCAGTACCTGTGTAACAGTGTGTATACAGCTCAGTACCTGTGTTACAGTGTGTATACAGCTCAGTACCTGTGTAACAGTGTGTGTATACAGCTCAGTACCTGTGTTACAGTGTGTATACAGCTCAGTACCTGTGTAACAGTGTGTGTATACAGCTCAGTACCTGTGTAACAGTGTGTGTATACAGCTCAGTACCTGTGTTACAGTGTGTATACAGCTCAGTACCTGTGTAACAGTGTGTATACAGCTCAGTACCTGTGTAACAGTGTGTATACAGCTCAGTACCTGTGTAACAGTGTGTATACAGCTCAGTACCTGTGTAACAGTGTGTATACAGCTCAGTACCTGTGTAACAGTGTGTATACAGCTCAGTACCTGTGTAACAGTGTGTATACAGCTCAGTACCTGTGTAACAGTGTGTATACAGCTCAGTACCTGTGTTACAGTGTGTATACAGCTCAGTACCTGTGTAACAGTGTGTGTATACAGCTCAGTACCTGTGTTACAGTGTGTATACAGCTCAGTACCTGTGTAACAGTGTGTGTATACAGCTCAGTACCTGTGTAACAGTGTGTGTATACAGCTCAGTACCTGTGTTACAGTGTGTATACAGCTCAGTACCTGTGTAACAGTGTGTATACAGCTCAGTACCTGTGTAACAGTGTGTATACAGCTCAGTACCTGTGTAACAGTGTGTATACAGCTCAGTACCTGTGTAACAGTGTGTATACAGCTCAGTACCTGTGTAACAGTGTGTATACAGCTCAGTACCTGTGTTACAGTGTGTATACAGCTCAGTACCTGTGTAACAGTGTGTGTACTGAACAGCTCCCAGAGGGAGAGAGCAGGGTTTCTGTTAACGATGCAGTCCTTACAGTGCCTTCAGAAAGTATTCCAGAGTTAACCAACCTTTTAATCTCCTCCTCCCTGTATACTATCTTCAGAAAGTATTCATACCCCTTGACTTATTCCACATTTGTTACAGCCTGAATTCAAAATGGATTCAATGTATTTTTTTTCTCACCCATCTACACACAATACCCAGTAATGACAAAGTGAAAACATGCTTTTAGACATTTTTGGAAATGTATTGAAAATGAAATACACAAATATCTCATTTACATAAGTATTCACACCCCTGAGTCAATACTTTGTACAGTAAAATCACCTTTGGCAGCGATTACAGATGTGTCTTTCTGGGTAAGTCTCTCAGAGTTTTGCACACCTGGATTGTACAATATTTGCACATTATTCTTTAAAAAATTCTTCAAGTTCTGTCAAGTTGGTTGTTGATCATTGCTAGACAGCCATTTTCAAGTCTTGCCATAGATTTTCAAGACGATTTAAGTAAAAACTAACTCGGGCACTAATGAACATTCAATGTCGTCTTAGTAAGCAACTCCAGAGTAGATTTGGCCTTGTGTTTTAGGTTATTGTCCTGCTGAAAGTTGAATTCATCTCCCAGTGTGTTGGAAAGCAGATTGAAGCAGGGTTTCCTCTATTCTTTTACCTGTGCTTAACTCTATTTCGTTTATTTGTATCCCCAAAAAACACCCTGGTCCTTGCCGATGACAAGCATACCCATAACATGATGCAGCCACCACCATGCTTGAAAATATTAAGAGTGGTACTCAGTAATGTGTTGTGTTGGATTTGCCCAAAACATAACACTTTGTATTCAGGACTTAAAGTTAATTTATTTTCCAATTGTTTTGCAGTTTTACTTTAGTGCCTTATTGCAAACAGGATGCATGTCTTGGAATATTTTTTATTGTGTACAGGCGTCCTTCTTTTCACTCTGTAATTTAGGTTAGTATTGTGGAGTAACTACAATGTTGTTGATCCATCCTCAGTTTTCTCCTATCACAGCCTGTAACTGTTTTAAAGTCGCCATTGGCCTCATGGTGAAATCCCTGAGCGGTTTCCTTCCTCTCTGGCAACTGAGTTAAGAAGGACGCCTGTATCTTTGTAGTGTAATTAATAACTTCACCGTGCTCAAAGGGATATTCAATGTCTGTTTTGTTTTTCTACCCATCTGCCAATAGGTGCCCTTCTTTGCAAGGCATTGGAAAACCTCCCTGATCTTTGTGGCTGAATCTGTGTTTGAAATTCACTGCTCGACTAGATAATTGTATGTGTGGGGTACAGAGATGAGGTAGTCATTCAAAATCATGTTAACCACTATTATTGAACACAGAGTGAGTCCATTCAATTTATTATGTGATTTCTTAAGCAAATGTTTACTCCTGAACTTATTAAGGCCATAATAAAGGGTTTGAATACTTAAGACATTTCAGCTTTTCATTTTTTATTCATTTGTACAAATTTCTAAAAACATAATTCCACTTTGACATTATGGGATATTGTCTGTAGGCCAGGGACCCAAAATCTCAATTTAATCTATTTTAAATTCAGGCTGTAACACAACAAAATGTGGAAAATGTAAAGGGGTGTGAACACTTTCTGAAGGCAATGTATTGATCCTAAAGCATATTCTGTTGAAGTTATTCATTTGTGTTGCCTTTGTTTGTGTGAGAAGTAATGTTATGGTGCATTGAAGTGTGTGGTGTTATGGTGCATTGAAGTGTGTGATGTTATGGTGCAGTGAAGTGTGTGGTGTTATGGTGCAGGGAAGTGTGTGGTGTTATGGTGCAGTGAAGTGTGTGGTGTTATGGTGCATTGAAGTGTGTGATGTTATGGTGCAGTGAAGTGTGTGGTGTTATGGTGCAGGGAAGTGTGTGGTGTTATGGTGCAGTGAAGTGTGTGGTGTTATGGTGCAGTGAAGTGTGTGGTGTTATGGTGCAGTGAAGTGTGTGATGTTATGGTGCAGGGAAGTGTGTGGTGTTATGGTGCAGTGAAGTGTGTGGTGTTATGGTGCAGTGAAGTGTGTGGTGTTATGGTGCAGTGAAGTGTGTGATGTTATGGTGCAGGGAAGTGTGTGGTGTTATGGTGCAGTGAAGTGTGTGGTGTTATGGTGCAGTGAAGTGTGTGGTGTTATGGTGCAGTGAAGTGTGTGGTGTTATGGTGCAGTGAAGTGTGTGGTGTTATGGTGCAGGGAAGTGTGTGGTGTTATGGTGCAGTGAAGTGTGTGGTGTTATGGTGCAGGGAAGTGTGTGGTGTTATGGTGCATTGAAGTGTGTGGTGTTATGGTGCAGTGAAGTGTGTGGTGTTATGGTGCATTGAAGTGTGTGGTGTTATGGTGCAGGGAAGTGTGTGGTGTTATGGTGCAGTGAAGTGTGTGGTGTTATGGTGCAGTGAAGTGTGTGGTGTTATGGTGCAGGGAAGTGTGTGGTGTTATGGTGCAGTGAAGTGTGTGATGTTATGGTGCAGTGAAGTGTGTGGTGTTATGGTGCAGGGAAGTGTGTGGTGTTATGGTGCAGTGAAGTGTGTGGTGTTATGGTGCAGGGAAGTGTGTGGTGTTATGGTGCAGGGAAGTGTGTGGTGTTATGGTGCAGTGAAGTGTGTGGTGTTATGGTGCAGGGAAGTGTGTGGTGTTATGGTGCAGTGAAGTGTGTGGTGTTATGGTGCAGTGAAGTGTGTGATGTTATGGTGCAGGGAAGTGTGTGATGTTATGGTGCAGGGAAGTGTGTGGTGTTATGGTGCAGGGAAGTGTGTGATGTTATGGTGCAGTGAAGTGTGTGGTGTTATGGTGCAGGGAAGTGTGTGGTGTTATGGTGCAGTGAAGTGTGTGGTGTTATGGTGCAGTGAAGTGTGTGGTGTTATGGTGCAGGGAAGTGTGTGGTGTTATGGTGCAGGGAAGTGTGTGGTGTTATGGTGCAGTGAAGTGTGTGGTGTTATGGTGCAGTGAAGTGTGTGGTGTTATGGTGCAGTGAAGTGTGTGGTGTTATGGTGCAGGGAAGTGTGTGATGTTATGGTGCAGTGAAGTGTGTGATGTTATGGTGCAGGGAAGTGTGTGTGGTATATAATGTCTAGCTGCACTGAGCAGCTCCAGCCCTACTCTAGGAGTCATGGAAACGCTGTCTGGATGTTTCTAATGATATCATGTATGAAGTCATCAGAGTGGGACTAACCCTATATGTGTATATATATATAATATTCACTGGAGCCCCTGTAATGAGTCTTTCTAAAGTGAAGCCATACAGAATGACTTGTTTGTTAACTCCACCCATCCAACTCTCAGACAAATCTTCAAATGGGTTTATTGACAACATACGTGAGGGAATGAATCATCCCTCGTGCTTTACTAATGGTAACAGTGATTTGGTATGGAATACTGAATAACCTGTATGACAGTTGAATCTAAACAGGATTTGGTATGGAATACTGAATAACCTGTATGGTGGTCTCTTCCCTCTGACATTTTCTTAAAGAAAAAAAAAAGTAAATATATAATTTTATAAATGTTAATTTAGGAAAACTTTTAAAAACAAAAAGTAGAAAAAGAAAGCAGATATCTAGATTGTCAAATACATGAATGACCACTTAAAGTTTTGTGATATCTTTGGCATAATTGTTCAGTAAAAAAGTGAGCATAGAATTACTTTTTACATGATGAATATCTTTTAAAACACATGTATATCTATGATACAAATCATTATTCTGAACAACTGCAGGGTTGGAGGTGATTGGAGTTCTGGTATCTGTTTAAATGTATTCCTACTTTCTGATTGGTTGTGGAATGTACATGACCAAGTCCTTGCTGTGTGATTGGTTGGCCCAGTGGTAACTATCTGGTGATTGGCTGCGGGGCATAGAGGAAGATGGCGCTGAATGTTGATAGGATGTCTCTGGACTCTGTGGTGGCCAGCTGTCCTGCGGTCTGGACCAGAGCTACGTGGTCCCCTTTCCTCAGAGACAGGATCAGGCTGAACGAGACAGAGCCTCCACAGGGACAACTGTCCTGAGCCACTGTCCCTGCTCCAGACCCGGAGCTCATCAGCCTATGGACACTACGGTTGGAGACAGACAGAACAGCCTCCAGTCCCTCCCCCTGCCGAGACGTCAGAACTCCTGAGATCAGGTAACGCCCTTCCATCGGTATCGTGAAGATACCTGGAGAGAGGGAGGGAAAGATCATATTAGTCTGTGTGTGTGTCTCTCTGTGTGTGTGTGTGTCTGTCTGTGTGTGTCTCAGTCTGTGTGTGTCTCTGTGTGGGTGTGTCTCTGTGTGTGTGTCTCTGTGTGTGTGTGTGTCTGTGTGTGTGTGTGTGTTTCTCTGTGTGTGTCTCTGTGTGTGTGTCTCTGTGTGTGTGTCTCTGTTTGTGAGTGTGTGGACGTGTTTAACGATTCTTGTGGGGACCAGAAGTCCCCACAAGAATAGTAAACAAACAGAAATTTGTCCAACTGGGGACAAAATCAAATGCTATTTCTAGAGGGTTTAGGGTTAAGGTTAGAATTAGTGTTAGGGTTAGAATTACATTAAGGGTTAGCGTTAGGAGCTAGGGTTAGGTTTAGGGTTAAGTTTTTGGGTTAGGGTTAGGGTTAGGGTTAAGTTTTTGGGTTAAGGTTAGGGTTAGGGTTAGGGTTAGGGTTTAGGGAAAATAGAATTTTGAATGGGACTGAATTGTGTGTCCCCACAAGGTTAGCTGTACAATACTGTGTGTGTGTGTGTGTCTCTGTGTGTGTCTCTCTCTCTGTGTGTGTGTGTCTCTGTGTGTGTGTGTATCTCTGTGTATCTCTGTGTGTGTGTGTGTGTGTGTGTGTGTGTGTGTGTGTGTGTGTCTATGTTACCTGTGTGAGGGTTGTAGTGCCCTCCATCGTTGACCAGCACCTTGTTGAAGCGGATGGTTCCAAACTCTCCAGAGAACTGAGTGGTCAGACCAGCAGAGAAGGAGAAGGGGTCTGCCAGGAAACTACTGTCTGAAGACACTGCGACACAAAGACAGACAGGTGGTATTAAATCAAAGTGCTTATGGAGAGTTAAATGTACACCTAATGCAATTAGTGACACATTGCTGTTCTGCGTAGTTGCGTAGCCCCTCAATTTGTAATTTGACGCAAGAGGGTCTAATGGCGCCAGAGGGAATGGTGGCTGTTTTATGGTTATGGTTTTAGTTAGTTAGTTTGTTTAGGGTTAGGGTTAAGGCTTAAATTGTGCTACTTACTCAATTTTTTTCAGCTGATATAGTAATATAATCATGTTTCCACCATCATTTCCTAACCCTAACCCGGGTTAGCCTAATGACCTATGACCTAAAAGAGCTTCTGGACATCAGAGCAGCTATCACTAACCTCCATCTGGACGAGGACTTATACTTCAATGAGTCGGAGGCAAAAGACATATTGATTACCGCGGACCAAGCCGAAATCCCTGACACTCGAAGAAGGAGGAGACAGCGCTATAGATGCCGGTGTGCGGGTTAGGGTTAGGGTTAGGGTTAGGCTATAGATGCCGGCATGTGGGATACCTGACGAGACTACCTCGGAGAGTGGATAAACCGCCTCTACCCTCTGTTCTATTGGAGAACGTGCAATCACTGGAGAATAAACTGGATGACTTCCGTTCAAGATTATCCTATCAACATGATCTGAAGTACTAACAGTGCATTCGGAAATGATTCAGACCCCTTGACTTTTTCCACATTTTGTTACGTTACAGCCTTATTCTAACATGGATTAAATTGTTTTTTTCTCTCCCTCATCATTCTACACACAATACACCATAATGACAAAGCAAAAACAGGTTTGTAGATATTTTTGAAAATGTATTACAAATAAAACACTGAAATATCACATTTACATAAGTATTCAGACCCTTTACTCAGTACTTTGTTGAAGCCCCTTTGGCAGTGGATTACAGCCTCCAGTCTTCTTGGGTATGACGCTACAAGCTTGGCACACCTGTATTTGGGGAGTTTCTCCCATTCTTCTCTGCAGATCCTCTCAAGCTCTGTCAGGGTGGATGGGGAGCATCGCTGCACAGCTATTTTCAGGTCTCCCCAGAGATGTTTGATCGGGTTCAAGTCCGGGCTCTGGCTGGGCCACTCAAGGACATTCAGAGACTTGTCCCGAAGCCACTCCTGTGTTGACTTGGCTGTGTGCTTAGGGTCGTTGTCCTGTTGGAAGGTGAACCTTCGCCCCAGTCTGAGGTCCTGAAAACTCTGGAGCAGGTTTTCATCAAAGATCTCTCTGTACTTTGCTCTGTTCATCTTTCCCTCGATCCTGATTAGTCTCCCAGTCCCTGCCGCTGAAAAACATCCCCACAGCATGATGCTGCCACCACCATGCTTCACCGTAGGGATGGTGCCAGGTTTCCTACAGACGTGACGCATGGCATTCAGGACAAAGAGTTCAATCTTGGTTTCACCAGACCAGATAATCTTGTTTCTCATGGGCTGAGAGTCCTTTAGGTGCCTTTTGGCAAATTCCAAGCGGGCTGTCATGGTCCTTTAACTGAGGAGTGGCTTCCGTCTGGCCACTCTACCATAAAGGCCTGATTGGTGGAGTGCTGCTGAGATGGTTGTCCTTCTGGAAGGTTCTCCCATCTCCACAGAGGAACTCTGGAGCTCTGTCAGAGTGAGAATCGGGTTCTTGGTCACCTCCCTGACCAAGGCCCTTCTCCCTCGATTGCTCAGTTTGGCCGGGTGGCCAGCTCTAGGAAGAGTATTGGTGGTTCCTAACTTCTTCCATTTAAGAATGATGGAGGCCACTGTGTTCTTGGGGACCTTCAATGCTGCAGACATTTTTTGGTACCCTTCCCCAGATCTGTACTCGACACAATCCTGTCTCGGAGCTCTACGGACAATTCCTTCGACCTCATGTCTTGGTTTTTGCTCTGACATGCACTGTCAACTGTGGGACCTTATATAAACTGGTGTGTGCCTTGCCAAATCATGTCCAATCAATTGAATTTCGCACAGGTGGATTCCAATCAAGTTTTAGAAACATCTCAAGGTTGGTCAATGGAAACAGGATGCACTTGAGCTCAATTTCGAGTCTCATAGCAAAGGGTCTGAATACTTATGTAATTAAGGTATATCTGTTTTTGCCTTGTCATTATGGAGCATTGTGTGTAGATTGATGAGTAAAAAAATAATTCAATACATTTTCGAAAAAGTCAAGGGGTCTGAACACTTTCAGAATGCACTGTAAATCTAGCTGTTTTTTCTACACATCGGCAGGACAGAACGGCAGCGTCAGGGAAGCTCAGCGGAGGGGGTGTGTGTCTCTTTGTTAACAGCAAATGGTACACGATCTCTAATATTAAGGAAGTTCTGCTTGCCTGAGTTAGAATACCTCATGATAAACTGCAGACCACACTATTTACCAAGAGAGTTCATCTATGGTAAGATACAGGACTGTTTTGCTAGCACACACTGGAATATTTTCCGGGACTCATCCAATGGCATTGGGGAGTTTACCACATCAGTCACCGGCTTCATCAATAAGTACATTGACGATGTTGTCCCCACTGTGACTGTACGTACATATCCCAATCAGAAGCCATGGATTACAGGCAACATCCGCACTGAGCTAAAGGCTAGAGCTGCCGCTTTCAAGGAGCGGGGCACTTATAAGAAATCCCGCTTGCCCTCAGACTAACCATCAAACAGACAAAGCATAAATAAAGGACCAAGATTGAATCCTACTACACCGGCTCTGACGCTCGTTGGATGTGGCAGGGCTTACAAACTATCACAGCTTACAAAGGGAATCCCAGCCACAAGCTGTCCAGTGATGCGAGTCTAACAGATGAGCTAAATACCTTCTATGCGTGCTTCGTTGCTACCAACACTGAACTATGCACGAGAGCACCAGCTGTTCCAGATGACTGTGTGAACACCAGTGGTGGAAAAGTACCCAATATTCATACTTGAGTAAAAGTAAACATACCTAAATAGAAAATGACTCAAGTAAAAGTGAAAGTCACCCAGTAAAATACTACTTGAGTAAAAGTCTAAAAGTATTCGGTTTTAAATATACTTAAGTATCAAAAGTAAAAGTAAAAGTATAAATCATTTCAAATTCCTTATATTAAGCAAACCAGACAGCACGATTTTATTGTTTTTTAAATTTATTTATGGATAGCCAGGGGCACACTCCAACACTCAGACATCATTTACAAATGAAGCATTTGTGTTTAGTGAGTACGCCAGATCAGAGGCAGTAGGGATGACCAGGGATGTTCTCTTGATAAGTGTGTGAATTGTACCATTTTCCTGTCCTGCTAATCATTCAAAATATAAAAAGTACTTTTGGGTGTCAGGGAAAATGTATGGAGTAAAAAATACATTATTTTCTTGTTGTCAAAATATAAATAGTAAAGTAATGTACAGATACCCCCAAAAACTACTTAAGTTGTAAATATTTATTTAAGTATTTAACACCACGCAATCTGTAGCTGATGTGAGTAAGACCTTTAAACAGGTTAACTTTAACAAGGCCGCAGGACCAGACGGATTACCAGGACACGTACTCAGAGCATGCGCTGACCAGCTGGTAAGCGTCTTTACTGACATTTCCAACCTCTCCCTGACCCAGTCTGTAATAACAACATGTTTCAAGCAGACCACCATAGTCCCTATTCCCAAGAATGCCAAGGTAACCTGTCTAAATGACTATTGCCCCGTAGCACTCACATCTGTAGCCATGAAATGCTTTGAAAGGCTGGTTATGGCTCACATCAACACCATCATCGCAGACACCCTGGACCCACTCCAATTCGCATACCGCCCCAACGGAGCCACAGATGACGCAATCTCAGTTGCACTCCACACTGCCCTCTCCCACCTGGACAAGAGGAATACGGGAGAATGCTGTTCATTGACTACAGCTCAGCGTTCAACACCATAGTGCCCTCAAACCTCATTACTAAGCTAAGGACCATGGAACTAAACACCTCCCTCTGCAACTGGGTACTGTCACCATTCCTGCTGACCAACCATGGAAGCACGTCACCCGCCTTAGGGCAAATGGAGGGAAGCAGCCTGTGGCGAGTGGGGTTTCTTTAGCATTGGGAAGCCCGACCCAAATCCAGTTGTCGAACAGCTTCGCCCTCCTGGCTTCGGAGGTTCAACTACCATCGTCACCTATACAGACTCTTTCCCAGGGGGATTCTGCCTTGGATTCTGTCTTGGACTCGGATCCTCCATGTTCCCGGGGGACTCTGCCTTAGACTCGGATCTGCTGCCCTCCTCCTCTTAACGGACCTCGAGGATGTCTGATGCACCGGATCCTTGGTCAGCCATGTGGGGTCAAACAACATTAGAAGGGCTAGCTCGGAGGTGCTGAAACTGGATTTTAAAGATTCTAGCTCTGAAAGACCCCTAAAAGCAGCCGATTATTTCAGGCCCTGTGCCATCGCTGGGCCCCGGCAGCGAAAGGTTCAGCAGGCTACTGGCATTACACATCTAGCTAAAAGATTACTGTAGTTCTGTTTGCATAACTTTTATAGATACATTTGACACCTTTTGGAAACAGAAGATGCTCTACAGGAATGACGGTGTCCATCCAAATCATCTTGGTGCCTGGACCCTGTTCTCGCATTTCAAGGCTGCATTGAGACAATGACTTATCAGTGACCCAAGCCCTGCTCAGATAATCCCTACCATTGTGTCGCTGAACTGTCATAGTGCTGCTGCAAATTCACAGGGGTGTTAGCAGTCATAATGTAAGTAACCTAATTTCTGTTCCTCTAAATGCCTCTTGCAATCGGACAGCTATTGTCAGCAGTAATCATGTGCCTATGACCCTGAGTTATACTGTTAGCACTGAGACATTTTGCCCTAGTAGGAAGCCCACTGTGAGCAGTTCACCCTACACTATCAGCTCAAATATAAATATCGCTGTCATGTATACCTCTGATAAGCCTCCCAGTAAAGCAAGAAAAACAATCAAGGATCCCAGAAATGTGCTAAAAATAGTCCACATTAACATATGTAGCCTAAGAGGTTAATGAAATCGATTACCTGCTAGCAACAGAAACCATTCATATACTGACTATCTCTGAAGCTCACTTAGATAATTCCTTTGATGATACAGGGGTACCAATACAAGGTTATAACATCTACAGAAAAGCCAGGAATGCCAATGGAGGAGGTATTGCTGTTTATATTCAGTCATATTCCTGTAAAGCGTAGAGAGGATCTCATGTTAAATGCTGTTGAAGTAATATGGCTACAGGTTCACTTGCCTCACCTAAAGCCTATTCTTGTGGGAAGTTGCTATACACCACCAAGTGCTAACAGTCAGTATCTGGATAATATGTGTGAAATGCTTGATAATATATGTGATATCAACAGAGAGGTATATTTTCTAAATATTGAAAAGCTTTTATCAAGCTGTCCACTCAAGAAAAAGCTTCAAACTGTAACCAGTGCCTGCAACCTGGTTCAGGTTATCAGTCAACCTACCAGGGTAGTTACAAACAGCACAGGAATGTAATCATCCACATGTATTGAGCACATCTTTACTAATGCTGCAGAATTTTGCTTTAAAGCAGTATCCAAATCCATTGGATGTAGTGATCACAATATAGTAGCCATATCTAGGAAAACCAAAGTTCCAAAGGTTGGGCCTAATATAGTGTATAAGAGATCATGCAAGAGGTTTTGTAGTGATTCCTATGTTGAAGACATTAAAAATATTTGTTTGTCTGATGTGTGTAATGAGGAATATCCTGACGCTGCACTTGAAGCATTTATGAAATGGTTTATTCCAGTTACTAATCTGGTTTGGGTTTAGTGGGATTATCATTTGTTTTTCAACAAGACAATGACCAAACACACCTCCAGGCTGTGTAAGAGCTATTTTACCAAGAAGGAGAGTGATGGAGTGGTGCATAAGATGACCTGGCCTCGACAATCCCCCGACCTCAACCGAATTGAGATGGTTTGGGATGAGTCGGACGGCAAATTGAAGGAAAAGCCACCAACAAGTGCTCAGCATACAGTGAGAGAAAAAAGTATTTGATCCCGTGCTGATTTTGTACGTTTGCCCACTGACAAAAGACATGATCAGTCTATAATTTTAATGGTAGGTTTATTTGAACAGTGAGAGACAGAACTACATATCTGCATTGTAGATATGTAGTGGTATAATAATGTGTTGTATTGTAGATATGTAGGGGTGTAATAATGTGTTGTATTGTAGATATGTAGTGGTGTAATAATGTGTTGTATTGTAGATATGTAGTGGTGTAATAATGTGTTGTATTGTAGATATGTAGTGGTGTAATAATGTGTTGTATTGTAGATATGTAGTGGTGTAATAATGTGTTGTATTGTAGATATGTAGTGGTGTAATAATGTGTTGTAATGTAGATATGTAGTGGTGTAATAATGTGTTGTATTGTAGATATGTAGTGGTAGAGTAGTGGTGTAATAATGTGTTGTATTGTAGATATGTAGTGGTGTAATAATGTGTTGTATTGTAGATATGTAGTGGTAGAGTAGTGATGTAATAATGTGTTGTATTGTAGATATGTAGTGGTGTAATAATGTATTGTATTGTAGATATGTAGTGGTAGAGTAGTGGTGTAATAATGTGTTGTATTGTAGATATGTAGTGGTGTAATAATGTGTTATATTGTAGATATGTAGTGGTAGAGTAGTGGTGTAATAATGTGTTGTATTGTAGATATGTAGTGGTGTAATAATGTATAGTATTGTAGATATGTAGTGGTGTAATAATGTGTTGTATTGTAGATATGTAGTGGTGTAATAATGTGTTGTTTTGTAAATATGTAGTGGTAGAGTAGTGGTGTAATAATGTGTTGTATTGTAGATATGTAGTGGTAGAGTAGTGGTGTAATAATGTGTTGTATTGTAGATATGTAGTGGTGTAATAATGTGTTGTATTGTAAATATGTAGTGGTAGAGTAGTGGTGTAATAATGTGTTGTATTGTAGATATGTAGTGGTGAAATAATGTGTTGTATTGTAGATATGTAGTGGTGTAATAATGTGTTGTATTGTAGATATGTAGGGGTGTAATAATGTGTTGTATTGTAGATATGTAGTGGTGTAATAATGTGTTGTATTGTAGATATGTAGTGGTAGAGTAGTGGTGAAATAATGTGTTGTATTGTAGATATGTAGTGGTGTAATAATGTGTTGTATTGTAGATATGTAGTGGTGTAATAATGTATTGTATTGTAGATATGTAGTGGTAGAGTAGTGGTGTAATAATGTGTTGTATTGTAGATATGTGGTGGTGTAATAATGTATTGTATTGTAGATATGTAGTGGTGTAATAATGTGTTGTATTGTAGATATGTAGTGGTAGAGTAGTGGTGTAATAATGTGTTGTATTGTAGATATGTAGTGGTGTTATAATGTGTTGTATTGTAGATATGTAGTGGTGTAATAATGTATTGTATTGTAGATATGTAGTGGTAGAGTAGTGGAGTAATAATGTGTTGTATTGTAGATATGTGGTGGTGTAATAATGTATTGTATTGTAGATATGTAGTGGTGTAATAATGTGTTGTATTGTAGATATGTAGTGGTAGAGTAGTGGTGTAATAATGTGTTGTATTGTAGATATGTAGTGGTGTAATAATGTGTTGTATTGTAGATATGTAGTGGTGTAATAATGTGTTGTATTGTAGATATGTAGTGGTGTAATAATGTGTTGTATTGTAGATATGTAGTGGTGTAATAATGTGTTGTATTGTTGATATGTAGTGGTGTAATAATGTGTTGTATTGTAGATATGTAGTGGTGTAATAATGTGTTGTATTGTAGATATGTAGGGGTGTAATAATGTGTTGTATTGTAGATATAAAGTGGTGTAATAATGTGTTGTATTGTAGATATGTAGGGGTGTAATAATGTGTTGTATTGTAGATATGTAGTGGTGTAATAATGTGTTGTATTGTAGATATGTAGTGGTGTAATAATGTGTTGTATTGTAGATATGTAGTGGTGTAATAATGTGTTGTATTGTAGATATGTAGTGGTGTAATAATGTATTGTTTTGTAGATATGTAGTGGTGTAATAATGTGTTGTATTGTAGATATGTAGTGGTAGAGTAGTGGTGTAATAATGTGTTGTATTGTAGATATGTAGTGGTGTAATAATGTATTGTATTGTAGATATGTAGTGGTGTAATAATGTGTTGTATTGTAGATATGTAGTGGTAGAGTAGTGGTGAAATAATGTGTTGTATTGTAGATATGTAGTGGTGTAATAATGTGTTGTATTGTAGATATGTAGTGGTGTAATAATGTATTGTATTGTAGATATGTAGTGGTGTAATAATGTGTTGTATTGTAGATATGTAGGGGTGTAATAATGTGTTGTATTGTAGATATGTAGTGGTGTAATAATGTGTTGTATTGTAGATATGTAGTGGTGTAATAATGTGTTGTATTGTAGATATGTAGGGGTGTAATAATGTGTTGTATTGTAGATATGTAGTGGTGTAATAATGTGTTTTATTGTAGATATGTAGTGGTGTAATAATGTGTTGTATTGTAGATATGTAGTGGTGTAATAATGTGTTGTATTGTAGATATGTAGTGGTGTAATAATGTATTGTTTTGTAGATATGTAGTGGTGTAATAATGTGTTGTATTGTAGATATGTAGTGGTAGAGTAGTGGTGTAATAATGTGTTGTATTGTAGATATGTAGTGGTGTAATAATGTATTGTATTGTAGATATGTAGTGGTGTAATAATGTGTTGTATTGTAAATATGTAGTGGTAGAGTAGTGGTGAAATAATGTGTTGTATTGTAGATATGTAGTGGTGTAATAATGTGTTGTATTGTAGATATGTAGTGGTGTAATAATGTATTGTATTGTAGATATGTAGTGGTAGAGTAGTGGTGTAATAATGTGTTGTATTGTAGATATGTGGTGGTGTAATAATGTATTGTATTGTAGATATGTAGTGGTGTAATAATGTGTTGTATTGTAGATATGTAGTGGTAGAGTAGTGGTGTAATAATGTGTTGTATTGTAGATATGTAGTGGTGTAATAATGTATTGTATTGTAGATATGTAGTGGTGTAATAATGTGTTGTATTGTAAATATGTAGTGGTGAAATAATGTGTTGTATTGTAGATATGTAGTGGTGTAATAATGTGTTGTATTGTAGATATGTAGTGGTGTAATAATGTATTGTATTGTAGATATGTAGTGGTAGAGTAGTGGTGTAATAATGTGTTGTATTGTAGATATGTGGTGGTGTAATAATGTGTTGTATTGTAGATATGTAGTGGTGTAATAATGTGTTGTATTGTAGATATGTAGTGGTGTAATAATGTATTGTATTGTAGATATGTAGTGGTAGAGTAGTGGAGTAATAATGTGTTGTATTGTAGATATGTGGTGGTGTAATAATGTATTGTATTGTAGATATGTAGTGGTGTAATAATGTGTTGTATTTTAAATATGTAGTGGTAGAGTAGTGGTGAAATAATGTGTTGTATTGTAGATATGTAGTGGTGTAATAATGTGTTGTATTGTAGATATGTAGTGGTGTAATAATGTATTGTATTGTAGATATGTAGTGGTAGAGTAGTGGTGTAATAATGTGTTGTATTGTAGATATGTGGTGGTGTAATAATGTGTTGTATTGTAGATATGTAGTGGTGTAATAATGTGTTGTATTGTAGATATGTAGTGGTGTAATAATGTATTGTATTGTAGATATGTAGTGGTAGAGTAGTGGTGTAATAATGTGTTGTATTGTAGATATGTGGTGGTGTAATAATGTGTTGTATTGTAGATATGTAGTGGTGTAATAATGTGTTGTATTGTAGATATGTAGTGGTGTAATAATGTATTGTATTGTAGATATGTAGTGGTAGAGTAGTGGAGTAATAATGTGTTGTATTGTAGATATGTGGTGGTGTAATAATGTATTGTATTGTAGATATGTAGTGGTGTAATAATGTGTTGTATTGTAGATATGTAGTGGTAGAGTAGTGGTGTAATAATGTGTTGTATTGTAGATATGTAGTGGTGTAATAATGTGTTGTATTGTAGATATGTAGTGGTGTAATAATGTGTTGTATTGTAGATATGTAGTGGTGTAATAATGTGTTGTATTGTAGATATGTAGGGGTGTAATAATGTGTTGTATTGTAGATATGTAGTGGTGTAATAATGTGTTGTATTGTAGATATGTAGGGGTGTAATAATGTGTTGTATTGTAGATATGTAGTGGTGTAATAATGTGTTGTATTGTAGATATGTAGTGGTGTAATAATGTGTTGTATTGTAGATATGTAGTGGTGTAATAATGTGTTGTATTGTAGATATGTAGTGGTGTAATAATGTATTGTTTTGTAGATATGTAGTGGTGTAATAATGTGTTGTATTGTAGATATGTAGTGGTAGAGTAGTGGTGTAATAATGTGTTGTATTGTAGATATGTAGTGGTGTAATAATGTATTGTATTGTAGATATGTAGTGGTGTAATAATGTGTTGTATTGTAGATATGTAGTGGTAGAGTAGTGGTGAAATAATGTGTTGTATTGTAGATATGTAGTGGTGTAATAATGTGTTGTATTGTAGATATGTAGTGGTGTAATAATGTATTGTATTGTAGATATGTAGTGGTAGAGTAGTGGAGTAATAATGTGTTGTATTGTAGATATGTGGTGGTGTAATAATGTATTGTATTGTAGATATGTAGTGGTGTAATAATGTGTTGTATTGTAGATATGTAGTGGTAGAGTAGTGGTGTAATAATGTGTTGTATTGTAGATATGTAGTGGTGTAATAATGTGTTGTATTGTAGATATGTAGTGGTGTAATAATGTGTTGTATTGTAGATATGTAGTGGTAGTAATGTATTGTACACAATAATGTATTGTTTTATTATAATGTGATTGGACCTCAGGAAGAGTAGCTGCTGCTGGAATAAAAATAAAATGAAAAAATGTGTACAGTGCATTCGGAAAGAGTTGACTTAACATTTCCACATTTTGATACGTTACAGCCTCATTCTAAAATTGTTTACATTTTCATCAGATCAAATCTACACATAATACGCCATAATGACAAAGTAAAAACAGGTTTTTAGAAATGTATGCTAATAAAAAAATACATTAACAATGAAATATTACATTTACATAAGTATTCAGACATTTTACTCAGTACTTTGTTGAAGCACCTTTGGCAGTGATTACAGCCTCAGGTCTTCTTGGGTATGACGCTACAAGCTTGGCACACCTGTATTTGGGGAGTTTCTCCCATTCTTCTCTGCAGATCCTCTCAAGCTCTGTCAGGTTGCATGGGGAGCGTTGCTGCATAGCTATTTTCAGGTCTCTCCAGAGATGTTTGATCGGGTTCAAGTCCGGGCTCTGGCTGTGCCACTCAAGGACATTCAGAGACTTGTCCCGAAGCCACTCCTGCGTTGTCTTGGTTGTGTGCTTAGGGTTGTTGTCCTGTTGGAAAGTGAACCTTCACCCCAGTCTGAGGTCCTGAGCGCTCTATAGCAGGTCTTCATCAAAGATCTCTCTGTACTTTGCTCCATGAATCTTTCCCTCGATCCTGACTAGTCTCCCAGTCCCTGCCACTGAAAAACATCCCCACAGCATGATGCTGTCACCACCATGCTTCAACGTAGGCATGGTGCCAGGTTTCCTCCAGACGTGACGCTCGGCATTCAGGCATTGTCCTTCTGGAAGGTTCTCCCATCTCCACAGAGGAACTCTGGAGCTCTGTCAGATTGACCATCAGGTTCTTGGTCACCTCCCTGACCAAAGCCCTTCTCCCCCGATTGCTCAGTTTGGCCGGGTGGCCAGCTCTAGGAAGCGTCTTGGTGGTTCCAAACTTCTTACATTTAAGAATGATGGAGGCCACTGTGTTCTTGGGGACATTCAATGCTGAACAAATGTTTTGGTACCCTTCCCCAGATCTGTGCCTCAACGCAATCCTGTCTTGGAGCTCTACAGACAATTCCTTCGACCTCCTGGCTTGGTTTTTGCTCTGACATCAGCTGTTCCGGACGACTATGTGATCACGCTCTCCGTAGCCGATGTGAGTAAGACTTTTAAGGTCAACATTCACAAGGCCGCAGGGCCAGACGGATTACCAGGATGTATAATCCGAGCATGTGCTGACCAACTGGCAAGTGTCTTCACTGACATTTTCAACATGTCCCTGACTGAGTCTGTAATACCAACATGTTTCAAGCAGACCACCATAGTCCCTGTGCCCAAGAACACTAAGATAACCTGCCTAAATGACTACCGACCCGTAGCACTCATATCTGTAGCCATGAAGTGCTTTGAAAGGCTGGTCATGGCTCACATCAACACCATTATCCCAGAAACCTTAGACCCACTCCAATTTGCATAACGCCCCAACAGATCCACAGATGATGCAATCTCTATTGCACTCCACACTGCCCTTTCCCACCTGGACAAGAGGAACACCTACGTGAGAATGATGTTCATTGACTACAGCTCAGTGTTCAACACCATAGTGCCCTCAAAGCTCATCACTAAGCTAAGGACCCAGGGACTAAACACCTCCCTCTGCAACTGGATCCTGGACTTCCTGACGGGCCGCCCCCAGGTGGTAAGGGTAGGGAACAACACATCTGCCACGCTTATCCTCAACACGAGGGCCCCTCAACTGGATCCCTGTTCACCCACGACTGAGTGGCCAAGCACGACTCCAACACTTTCATTAAGTTTGCCGACGACACAACGGTGGTAGGCCTGATCACCGTCAACAATGAGACAGCCAATAGGGAGGAGATCAGAGACCTGGCCGTGTCGTGCTGTCACGCTCTGGCTCCGGGACTCTGTATAGTGAGCCAGGGTGTGTTCATTATTTGGGTGTATTTCTATGTTTGTATTTCTGTTGGGTGCATTTCTATGTTTGGTCAATGACTCCCAATCGGAGGTAACGAGTGTCAGCTGTCGGCTCGTTATCTCTGATTGGGAGCCATATTTAATCTGTATGTTTTCCTGTGGGTGTTGTGGGTTTTTGTTCATTTCGGTTTGTGTTAAACCGTAGACGTCACGTTATTCGTTTGTTGTTCTGATCGGTTGATCATCATCATTATTATTATTAAACATGTTCACCTTCAACGCTGCGCCTTGGTCCTCCTCATTAGACGATCGTGACAGAAAAACCCACCAAGATGGGACCAAGCAGCGTGTCCAGGAGCCGTCGCCAGGGAGATCCCTTACAGATCTCCTTCGCCTCCTGGACTGGGTCAAGCCGAGTGAGGAGGAGAAGGGCTTGACGCTATGGCAGAAGGGCGAGAGGCTGGCGAGGTCTATGGAGACCTGGTCCACGGGTAGGAGAGACGCCCCGAAAATTTTTAGGGGGGGGCTCGAGACGTCGGACCAGCAGGAGGCCGCGATAGAGCGGCCCAGTGGGTTGCTGGAGAAGGCCGCCGGGTTACGGGGGCCACTGGTCAAAGAGGGGATGGAGGAAGTGGAGGCACGGCGAGAGGTACTGGCGTGTGTTGCCAGTCCGGTCCGGCCCGTTCCAGATCCCGGTGTGGGGCCAGTGGTGTGTGTCCCCAGTACAGTCCGGCCCATCCAAGCTTCCCGCACCAAGCCAGTGGTGTGCGTCGTCAGTCCAGTCCGGCCCGTTCCTGCTCCCCGCGTCAAGTCTGTGGTGCGTCTCGTCAGCCCGGCTCTGCCCGTTCCTGCTCTCCGCACCAGGTCTGTGGGGCGCGTCGCCAGCCCAGTCCGGCCCATTCCTGCTCCCCGCATCAAGTCTGTGGTGCGTCTCGTCAGCCCGGCTCTGCCCGTTCCTGCTCTCCGCACCAGGTCTGTGGTGCGCGTCGCCAGCCCGGTCCGGCCCGTTCCTGCTCTCCGCACCAAGTCTGTGGTGCGCGTCGCCAGCCCAGTTCGGTCCATCCAAGCTCCCCGCACCAGGTCAGTGGTGCGCGTCGTCAGCCCGGTCCGGCCCGTTCCTCCTCCACGCATCAGGCCAGGGGCGCGTGTCGTCGGTCCGGCTCCGGCCAGCGGGGCTGGACAGGACCAGGGGTACTTTGGGGGGTTGGAGAGGAGGTGGGGATCAAAGAAGGAGCCAGAGCCACCGCCGAGGAGGTGTGCCCACCCAGCCCTCCCTTGTTTAGCCCGTATTGAGGCGCGGTCGCAGTCCGCGCCTTTAGGGGGGGGTACTGTCACGCTCTGGCTCCGGGACTCTGTATAGTGAGCCAGGGTGTGTTCATTATTTGGGTGTATTTCTATGTTTGTATTTCTGTTGGGTGCATTTCTATGTTTGGTCAATGACTCCCAATCGGAGGTAACGAGTGTCAGCTGTCGGCTCGTTATCTCTGATTGGGAGCCATATTTAATCTGTATGTTTTCCTGTGGGTGTTGTGGGTTTTTGTTCATTTCGGTTTGTGTTAAACCGTAGACGTCACGTTATTCGTTTGTTGTTCTGATCGGTTGATCATCATCATTATTATTATTAAACATGTTCACCTTCAACGCTGCGCCTTGGTCCTCCTCATTAGACGATCGTGACACGTGCCAGGATAACAACCTCTCCCTCAACGTGTTCAAGACAAAGGAGATGATTGTGGACTACTATTGTGGAGTCATTAAAACCAATTTTTCAACCACTCCACAAATTTCTTGTTAACAAACTATAGTTTTGGCACGACAGTTAGGACATCTACTTTGTGCATGACAGAAGTAATTTTTCCAACAATTGTTTACAGACAGATTATTTCATTTATAATTCACTGTATCACAATTCCAGTGGGTCAGAAGTTTATATACACTAAGTTGACTGTGCCTTTAAACAGCTTGGAAAATTCCAGAAAATGATGTCATGGCTTTAGAAGCTTCTGATAGGCTAATTTACATCATTTGAGTCAATTGGAGGTGTACCTGTGGATGTATTTCAAGGCCTACCTTCAAACTCAGTGCCTCTTTGCTTGACATCATGGGAAAATCAAAAGAATTCAGCCAAGACCTCAGAAAAAAGATTGTAGACCTCCACAAGTCTGGTTCATCCTTGCGAGCAATTTCCAAACGCCTGAAGGTACCACGTTCATCTGTACAAACAATAGTACGAAAGTATAAACACCAAGGGACCACGCAGCCATCATACCGCTCAGGAAGGAGACACGTTCTGTCTCCTAGAGATGAACGTACTTTGGTGCGAACCAATCCCAGAACAACAGCAAAGGACCTTGTGAAGATGCTGGAGGAAACAGGTACAAAAGTATCTATATTCACATTAAAACAAGTCCTATATTGACATAACATGAAAGGCCGCTCATCAAGGAAGAAGCCACTGCTCCAAAACCGCTATAAAAAAGCCAGACTACGGTTTGCAACTGCACATGGAGACATAGATCGTACTTTTTGGGGAAATGTTCTCTGATCTGATTAAACAAAAATAGAACTGTTTGGCCATAAAGACCATTGTTGGTTTGGAGGAAAATGGGGAAAGCTTGCAAGCCGAAGAACACCATCCCAATCGTGAAGAACGGGGGTGGCAGCATCATGGTATGGGGGTGCTTTGCTGCAGGAGGGACTGGTGCACTTCACAAAATAGATGGCATCATGAGGAAGGAAAATTATGTGGATATATTGAAGCAACATCTCAAGACATCAGTCAGGAAGTTAAAACTTGGTCGCAAATGGATCATGACCCCAAGCACACTTCCAAAGTTGTGGCAAAATGGCTTAAGTACAACAAGTCAAGGTATTGGAGTGGCCATCATAAAGCCCTGACCTCAATCCAATAGAAAATTTGTGGGCAGAACTGAAAAAGCGTGTGTGAGCAAGGAGGCCTACAAACCTGACTCAGTTACACCATCTCTGTCAGGAGGAATGGGCCAATATTCACCCAACTTATTGTTGGAAGCTTGTGGAAGGCTACCCGAAATGTTTGACCCAGGTTAAACAATTTAAAGGCAATGCTACCAAATACTAATTGAGTGTATGTAAACTTCTGACCCACTGGGAATGTGATGGATGAAATAAAATCTTAAATAAATAATTCTCTCTACTATTATTCTGACATTTCACATTCTTAAAATAAAGTGGTGATCCTAACTGACCTAAGACAGGGAATTTTTACTAGGATTAAATGTCAGGAATTGTGAAAAACTGAGTTTAAATGTATTTGGCTAAGGTGTATGTAAACTTCTGACTTCAACTGTAAGTAAGCATTTCACTGTAATGTCTACCCCTATTGTATTCGGCGCATGTGGCAAATAAAATGTGATTTGATCTGATTAGAGTTGTGTTACCTGGTGTAACTTGTGGGGTCTGTGACGCTGGGTTCCATTGTTGTTCTAGTATGAGTATAGGTGTAGTTGTGTTACCTGGTGTAACTAGTGGGGTCTGTGACGCTGGGTTCCATTGTTGTTCTAGTATGAGTATAGGTGTAGTTGTGTTACCTGGTGTAACTAGTATGAGTATAGGTGTAGTTGTGTTACCTGGTGTAACTAGTGGGGTCTGTGACGCTGGGTTCCAGGGGACCTTGGCAGCTACTGGGATCGTCTCACGTTTGTTGAAGGAGACTGGCTTCCCTGGAGGGTTGTGTCCTGGTGGTTTAGAAAGCATTCACTGGGTTATAATCTCTCATAGCATTTAAAACATTCAGAAGGTTGTGTCCTGGTGGTTTAGAAAGCATTCACTGGGTTATAATCTCTCATAGCATTTAAAACATTCAGAAGGTTGTGTCCTGGTGGTTTAGAAAGCATTCACTGGGTTATAATCTCTCATAGCATTTAAAACATTCAGAAGGTTGTGTCCTGGTGGTTTAGAAAGCATTCACTGGGTTATAATCTCTCATAGCATTTAAAACATTTGGGCAACATTTGGATAACATTGTGGTAGTAACTCTGTCCACATCCCCACCACTACTGACCTGGTGCTCCAGCGAATCCTTTAATAGGTGTGGAGGATGAGTCCTCTGATCCTCTCCTGACTGTCACCCTCCTCATGTAGCCTGGTGGACCAGCCTCTCCCACCTCCAGGACCCGACGCGGCTGACTGGAGGGCTGGCGAGGTACCATTGTTAAGAAGGGTTGGTTAGGGTTTGATGGTTGGTTAGGTTGGTTAGGATTGGGTACTAGGGTTAAGATGGGTTGGTTATGATTGCCTGGTTGGTTAGGATGGGGTACGAGAATGACAGTGGGCTGGCCTGGCTGGTTAGGATGGTTGGGCTGATGTGGCACCAGGTACAGAGTTGGTTGTTTAGGTTGGCGGTGGGTGTTGGGCTGTAGAGGGTTGGTAGGCTGGCGTGGACTGGCTGGCTGTCTGGGGTTGTAGGGTTGCCTGGGGGTCTGGAGGGGCGAGTCAGGGGGGGTCATGTGGGGGATGTAGATCTGGTTAACCCTGGGTCTGGTCTGGTCTGGTACAGAACCAGGTCTCACTGGTTCATCTGAGAGAGAGAGAGAGAGAGAGAGAGAGAGAGAGAGAGAGAGAGAGAGAGAGAGAGAGAGAGAGAGAGAGAGAGAGAGAGAGAGAGAGAGAGAGAGAGAGAGAGAGAGAGAGAGAGAGAGAGAGAGAGACGAGAGAGAGAGAGAGAGAGAACGAGAACGAGAGAGAGAGAGAAAGAGAACGAGAGAGAGAGAGAGAACGAGAGAGAGAGAGATGGAGAGAGAACGAGAGAGAGAGCGAGAGAGAGAGAGAGAGAGAGAGAGGGAGAGAGAGAGAGAGAGAGATGGAGAGAGAACGAGAGAGAGAGAGAGAGAGAAACAGGGAGAGAGCGGGAAACAGGGAGACAGAGAAACAGGGAGAGAGAGAAAGAAACAGGACAGCAACACAATTAGACCCAACCAAATCATGAGAAAACAAAAAGATAATTACTTGACACATTCAAAATAATTAACAAAAAAACAGAGCAAACTGGAATGCTATTTTGCCCTAAACAGAGAGTACAGTGGCAGAATACCTGACCACTGTGACTCACCCAAACTTAAGGAAAGCTTTGACTATGTACAGACTCAGTGAGCATAGCCTTGCTATTGAGAAAGGCCGCCGTAGGCAGACCTGGATCTCAAGAGAAGACAGGCTATGTGCACACTGCCCACAAAATGAGGTGGAAACTGAGCTGCACTTCCTAACCTCCTGCCAAATGTATGACCATATTAGAGACACATATTTCCCTCAGATTACACAGATCCACAAAGAATTCGAAAACAAATCCAATTTTGATAAACTCCCTTATCCTACTGGGTGAAAAACCACAGTGTGCCATCAGAGCAGCAATATTTGTGACCTGTTGCCACAAGAAAAGGGCAACCAGTGAAGAACAAACACCATTGTAAATACAACCCATATTTATGTTTATTTATTTTCCCATTTGTACTTTAACTATTTGCACATTGTTACAACACTGTATATAGACATAATATGACATTTGAAATGTCTTTATTCTTTTGAAACTTCTGAGTGTAATGTTTACTGTTAATATTTATTGTTTATTTCACTTTTGTTTACTATCTACTTCACTTGCTTTGGCAATGTTAACACACGTTTCCTATGCCAATAAAGCCCTTATATTGAAATTGAAAAAATTGAGTAGAGAGAGAGAGAAACAAGGAGAATGAGAGAGTTACAGAGATAGTTTTTTGTTGGTTTACCATAAGGATTGGTGTTGTGGAGCGTGAGTATATATGAAACCACAATGATGCATCATATCTCATAATTAATACCAGTACCTTGGAACACGTGGTGGAAAAACAGGGTAACTATAACAACCCGCTCATAAACTCTTCTCTCCACATACAACCCACCCGGTTTCTCATAAACTCTTCTCTCCAACCCACACGGTTTCTCCCTGAGGAAGCAGCTGCTAGGCATTGTGCAGATGTTATTCCAGTGAGTGTTGGAAGACTGACAGCTGAGCAATAGACTGGTGCCCCTAGAGACCTCCTCACCTTAACCTCACAGAGAGACAGGCAGGGTCCTCCTCACCTTAACCTCACAGAGAGACAGGCAGGGTCCTCCTCACCTTCACAGAGAGACAGGCAGGGTCCTCCTCACCTTAACCTCACAGAGAGACAGGCAGGGTCCTCCTCACCTTAACCTCACAGAGAGACAGGCAGGGTCCTCCTCACCTTAACCTCACAGAGAGACAGGCAGGGTCCTCCTCACCTTCACAGAGAGACAGGCAGGGTCCTCCTCACCTTAACCTCACAGAGAGACAGGCAGGGTCCTCCTCACCTTCACAGAGAGACAGGCAGGGTCCCCCTCACCTTAACCTCACAGAGAGACAGGCAGGGTCCTCCTCACCTTCACAGAGAGACAGGCAGGGTCCTCCTCACCTTAACCTCACAGAGAGACAGGCAGGGTACTCCTCACCTTAACCTCACAGAGAGACAGACAGGGTCCTCCTCACCTTAACCTCACAGAGAGACAGGCAGGGTCCTCCTCACCTTCACAGAGAGACAGGCAGGGTCCTCCTCACCTTAACCTCACAGAGAGACAGGCAGGGTCCTCCTCACCTTCACAGAGAGACAGGCAGGGTCCTCCTCACCTTAACCTCACAGAGAGACAGGCAGGGTCCTCCTCACCTTAACCTCACAGAGAGACAGGCAGGGTCCTCCTCACCTTCACAGAGAGACAGGCAGGGTCCTCCTCACCTTAACCTCACAGAGAGACAGGCAGGGTCCTCCTCACCTTAACCTCACAGAGAGACAGGCAGGGTACTCCTCACCTTCACAGAGAGACAGGCAGGGTCCTCCTCACCTTAACCTCACAGAGAGACAGGCAGGGTCCTCCTCACCTTCACAGAGAGACAGGCAGGGTCCTCCTCACCTTCACAGAGAGACAGGCAGGGTCCTCCTCACCTTCACAGAGAGACAGGCAGGGTACTCCTCACCTTCACAGAGAGACAGGCAGGGTCCTCCTCACCTTCACAGAGAGACAGGCAGGGTACTCCTCACCTTCACAGAGAGACAGGCAGGGTCCTCCTCACCTTAACCTCACAGAGAGACAGGCAGGGTCCTCCTCACCTTCACAGAGAGACAGGCAGGGTCCTCCTCACCTTCACAGAGAGACAGGCAGGGTCCTCCTCACCTTCACAGAGAGACAGGCAGGGTTCTCCTCACCTTAACCTCACAGAGAGACAGGCAGGGTCCTCCTCACCTTAACCTCACAGAGAGACAGGCAGGGTCCTCCTCACCTTCACAGAGAGACAGGCAGGGTCCTCCTCACCTTCACAGAGAGACAGGCAGGGTCCTCCTCACCTTCACAGAGAGACAGGCAGGGTACTCCTCACCTTCACAGAGAGACAGGCAGGGTCCACCTCACCTTAACCTCACAGAGAGACAGGCAGGGTCCTCCTCACCTTCACAGAGAGACAGGCAGGGTTCTCCTCACCTTAACCTCACAGAGAGACAGGCAGGGTCCTCCTCACCTTAACCTCACAGAGAGACAGGCAGGGTCCTCCTCACCTTCACAGAGAGACAGGCAGGGTCCTCCTCACCTTCACAGAGAGACAGGCAGGGTCCTCCTCACCTTAACCTCACAGAGAGACAGGCAGGGTCCTCCTCACCTTCACAGAGAGACAGGCAGGGTCCTCACCTTAACCTCACAGAGAGACAGCCAAGGTCCTCCTCACCTTCACCTCACAGAGAGACAGGCAGGGTCCTCCTCACCTTCACAGAGAGACAGGCAGGGTCCTCCTCACCTTCACAGAGAGACAGGCAGGGTCCTCCTCACCTTCACAGAGAGACAGGCAGGGTCCTCCTCACCTTAACCTCACAGAGAGACAGGCAGGGTCCTCCTCACCTTCACAGAGAGAAAGGCAGGGTCCTCCTCACCTTCACAGAGAGACAGGCAGGGTCCTCCTCACCTTCACAGAGAGACAGGCTGGGTCGTCCTCACCTTCACAGAGAGACAGGCTGGGTCGTCCTCACCTTAACCTCACAGAGAGACAGGCAGGGTCCTCCTCACCTTCACAGAGAGACAGGCAGGGTCCTCCTCACCTTCACAGAGAGACAGGCATTGTCGTCCTCATCTTCACAGAGAGACAGGCAGGGTCCACCTCACCTTCACAGAGAGACAGGCAGGGTCATCCTCACCTTAACCTCACAGAGAGACAGGCAGGGTCGTCCTCACCTTCACAGAGAGACAGGCAGGGTCGTCCTCACCTTAACCTCACAGAGAGAGAGACAGGGTCCTCCTCACCTTAACCTCACAGAGAGACAGGCAGGGTCGTCCTCACCTTAACCTCACAGAGAGACAGGCAGGGTCCTCCTCACCTTAACCTCACAGAGAGACAGGCAGGGTCCTCCTCACCTTAACCTCACAGAGAGACAGGCAGGGTCCTCCTCACCTTAACCTCAAAGAGAGACAGGCTGGTTCGCCCTTACCTTAACCTCACAGAGAGAAAGGCAGGGTCCTCCTCACCTTCACAGAGAGACAGGCAGGGTCCTCCTCACCTTAACCTCACAGAGAGACAGGCAGGGTCCTCCTCACCTTCACAGAGAGACAGGCAGGGTCCTCCTTACCTTCACAGAGAGACAGGCAGGGTCGCCCTCACCTTAACCTCACAGAGAGACAGGCAGGGTCCTCCTCATCTTCACAGAGAGACAGGCAGGGTCCTCCTCACCTTAACCTCACAGAGAGACAGGCAGGGTCCTCCTCACCTTAACCTCACAGAGAGACAGGCTGGGTCGCCCTCACCTTAACCTCACAGAGAGACAGGCAGGGTCCTCCTCATCTTCACAGAGAGACAGGCAGGGTCCTCCTCACCTTCACAGAGAGACAGGCAGGGTCATCCTCACCTTCACAGAGAGACAGGCAGGGTCCTCCTCATCTTAACCTCACAGAGAGACAGGCAGGGTCATCCTCACCTTAACCTCACAGAGAGACAGGCAGGGTCCTCCTCACCTTCACAGAGACAGACAGGGTCCTCCTCACCTTAACATCACAGAGAGACAGGCAGGGTCCTCCTCACCTTAACCTCACAGAGAGACATGCAGGGTCCTCCTGACCTTCACAGAGAGACAGGCAGGGTCCTCCTCACTTCACAGAGAGACAGTTAGGGTCCTCCTCAACTTCACAGAGAGACAGACAGGGTCGTCCTCACCTTAACCTCACAGAGAGACAGGCAGGGTCCTCCTCATCGTCACAGAGAGACAGACAGGGTCGTCCTCACCTTAACCTCACAGAGAGACAGGCAGGGTCCTCCTCACCGTCACAGAGAGACAGACAGGGTCGTCCTCACCTTAACCTCACAGAGAGACAGGCAGGGTCCTCCTCACCTTAACCTCACAGAGAGACAGGCAGGGTCCTCCTCACCTTCACAGAGAGACAGGCAGGGTCCTCCATACCTTCACAGAGAGACAGGCAGGGTCCTCCTCACCTTAACCTCACAGAGAGACAGGCAGGGTCCTCCTCACCTTCACAGAGAGACAGGCAGGGTCCTCCTCACCTTAACCTCACAGAGAGACAGGCAGGGTCCTCCTCACCTTCACAGAGAGACAGGCAGGGTCCTCCTCACCTTAACCTCACAGAGAGACAGGCAGGGTCCTCCTCATCTTCACAGAGAGACAGGCAGGGTCCTCCTCACCTTAACCTCACAGAGAGACAGGCAGGGTCCTCCTCACCTTAACCTCACAGAGAGACAGGCTGGGTCGCCCTCACCTTAACCTCACAGAGAGACAGGCAGGGTCCTCCTCATCTTCACAGAGAGACAGGCAGGGTCCTCCTCACCTTCACAGAGAGACAGGCAGGGTCATCCTCACCTTCACAGAGAGACAGGCAGGGTCCTCCTCATCTTAACCTCACAGAGAGACAGGCAGGGTCATCCTCACCTTAACCTCACAGAGAGACAGGCAGGGTCCTCCTCACCTTCACAGAGACAGACAGGGTCCTCCTCACCTTAACCTCACAGAGAGACAGGCAGGGTCCTCCTCACCTTAACCTCACAGAGAGACATGCAGGGTCCTCCTGACCTTCACAGAGAGACAGGCAGGGTCCTCCTCACTTCACAGAGAGACAGTTAGGGTCCTCCTCAACTTCACAGAGAGACAGACAGGGTCGTCCTCACCTTAACCTCACAGAGAGACAGGCAGGGTCCTCCTCACCGTCACAGAGAGACAGACAGGGTCGTCCTCACCTTAACCTCACAGAGAGACAGGCAGGGTCCTCCTCACCGTCACAGAGAGACAGACAGGGTCGTCCTCACCTTAACCTCACAGAGAGACAGGCAGGGTCCTCCTCACCTTAACCTCACAGAGAGACAGGCAGGGTCCTCCTCACCTTCACAGAGAGACAGGCAGGGTCCTCCATACCTTCACAGAGAGACAGGCAGGGTCCTCCTCACCTTAACCTCACAGAGAGACAGGCAGGGTCCTCCTCACCTTCACAGAGAGACAGGCAGGGTCCTCCTCACCTTCACAGAGAGACAGGCAGGGTCCTCCTCACCTTAACCTCACAGAGAGACAGGCAGGGTCCTCCTCACCTTCACAGAGAGACAGGCAGGGTCCTCCTCACCTTAACCTCACAGAGAGACAGGCAGGGTCCTCCTCACCTTCACAGAGAGACAGGCAGGGTCCTCCTCACCTTCACAGAGAGACAGGCAGGGTCCTCCTCACCTTAACCTCACAGAGAGACAGGCAGGGTCCTCCTCACCTTCACAGAGAGACAGGCAGGGTCCTCCTCACCTTCACAGAGAGACAGGCAGGGTCCTCCTCACCTTAACCTCACAGAGAGACAGGTAGGGTCCTCCTCACCTTCACAGAGAGACAGGCAGGGTCCTCCTCACCTTCACAGAGAGACAGGCAGGGTCCTCCTCACCTTCACAGAGAGACAGGCAGGGTCCTCCTCACCTTAACCTCACAGAGAGACAGGCAGGGTCCTCCTCACCTTCACAGAGAGACAGGCAGGGTCCTCCTCACCTTAACCTCACAGAGAGACAGGCAGGGTCCTCCTCACCTTCACAGAGAGACAGGCAGGGTCCTCCTCACCTTCACAGAGAGACAGGCAGGGTCCTCCTCACATTCACAGAGAGACAGGCAGGGTCCTCCTCACCTTCACAGAGAGAAAGGCAGGGTCCTCCTCACATTCACAGAGAGACAGGCAGGGTCCTCCTCACCTTCACAGAGAGACAGGCAGGGTCCTCCTCACCTTCACAGAGAGACAGGAAGCTTTGGCACTGACCGACTGCACAATATGGGTCTCCTAACATGAATAACTCTGTGTGTACCTCACCCTACACCAGAGCCTCTTTCAGACATGAGGTGATGTATTCTGGAGCTGAAGTACAGAAACACTCTGCTGGTTTAGTAACTTCAGTAGCTTCAGCTGTTTGTTGTCTTGCTGATTACTGGAGACCTGTGTTCCAGAACGCATCTGGAGGTGGTGATCATGACTACCATCCTCTGCTCTGTCCTAGGTACTGTGGTGATCATGACTACCATCCTCTGCTCTGTCCTAGGTACTGTGGTGATCATGACTACCATCCTCTGCTCTGTCCTAGGTACTGTGGTGATCATGACTACCATCCTCTGTCCTAGGTACTGTGGTGATCATGACTACCATCCTCTGCTCTGTCCTAGGTACTGTGGTGATCATGACTACCATCCTCTGCTCTGTCCTAGGTACTGTGGTGATCATGACTACCATCCTCTGCTCTGTCCTAGGTACTGTGGTGATCATGACTACCATCCTCTGCTCTGTCCTAGGTACTGTGGTGATCATGACTACCATCATCTGCTCTGTCCTAGGTACTGTGGTGATCATGACTACCATCCTCTGCTCTGTCCTAGGTACTGTGGTGATCATGACTACCATCCTCTGCTCTGTCCTAGGTACTGTGGTGATCATGACTACCATCCTATGCTCTGTCCTAGGTACTGTGGTGATCATGACTACCATCCTCTGTCCTAGGTACTGTGGTGATCATGACTACCATCCTCTGCTCTGTCCTAGGTACTGTGGTGATCATGACTACCATCCTCTGTCCTAGGTACTGTGGTGATCATGACTACCATCCTCTGCTCTGTCCTAGGTACTGTGGTGATCATGACTACCATCCTCTGCTCTGTCCTAGGTACTGTGGTGATCATGACTACCATCCTCTGCTCTGTCCTAGGTACTGTGGTGATCATGACTACCATCCTCTGCTCTGTCCTAGGTACTGTGGTGATCATGACTACCATCCTCTGCTCTGTCCTAGGTACTGTGGTGATCATGACTACCATCCTCTGCTTTGTCCTAGGTACTGTGGTGATCATGACTACCATCCTCTGCTCTGTCCTAGGTACTGTGGTGATCATGACTACCATCCTCTGTCCTAGGTACTGTGGTGATCATGACTACCATCCTCTGTCCTAGGTACTGTGGTGATCATGACTACCATCCTCTGTCCTAGGTACTGTGGTGATCATGACTACCATCCTCTGCTCTGTCCTAGGTACTGTGGTGATCATGACTACCATCCTCTGTCCTAGGTACTGTGGTGATCATGACTACCATCCTCTGTCCTAGGTACTGTGGTGATCATGACTACCATCCACTGTCCTAGGTACTGTGGTGATCATGACTACCATCCTCTGCTCTGTCCTAGGTACTGTGGTGATCATGACTACCATCCTCTGTCCTAGGTACTGTGGTGATCATGACTACCATCCTCTGTCCTAGGTACTGTGGTGATCATGACTACCATCCTCTGTCCTAGGTACTGTGGTGATCATGACTACCATCCTCTGCTCTGTCCTAGGTAATGTGGTGATCATGACTACCATCCTCTGCTCTGTCCTAGGTACTGTGGTGATCATGACTACCATCCTCTGCTCTGTCCTAGGTACTGTGGTGATCATGACTACCATCCTCTGTCCTAGGTACTGTGGTGATCATGACTACCATCCTCTGTCCTAGGTACTGTGGTGATCATGACTACCATCCTCTGTCCTAGGTACTGTGGTGATCATGACTACCATCCTCTGTCCTAGGTACTGTGGTGATCATGACTACCATCCTCTGCTCTGTCCTAGGTACTGTGGTGATCATGACTACCATCCTCTGTCCTAGGTACTGTGGTGATCATGACTACCATCCTCTGCTCTGTCCTAGGTACTGTGGTGATCATGACTACCATCCTCTGTCCTAGGTACTGTGGTGATCATGACTACCATCCTCTGTCCTAGGTACTGTGGTGATCATGACTACCATCCTCTGTCCTAGGTACTGTGGTGATCATGACTACCATCCTCTGTCCTAGGTACTGTGGTGATCATGATTACCATCCTCTGTCCTAGGTACTGTGGTGATCATGACTACCATCCTCTGCTCTGTCCTAGGTACTGTGGTGATCATGACTACCATCCTCTGTCCTAGGTACTGTGGTGATCATGACTACCATCCTCTGTCCTAGGTACTGTGGTGATCATGACTACCATCCTCTGTCCTAGGTACTGTGGTGATCATGACTACCATCCTCTGTCCTAGGTACTGTGGTGATCATGACTACCATCCTCTGTCCTAGGTACTGTGGTGATCATGACTACCATCCTCTGTCCTAGGTACTGTGGTGATCATGACTACCATCCTCTGTCCTAGGTACTGTGGTGATCATGACTACCATCCTCTGCTCTGTCCTAGGTACTGTGGTGATCATGACTACCATCCTCTGTCCTAGGTACTGTGGTGATCATGACTACCATCCTCTGTCCTAGGTACTGTGGTGATCATGACTACCATCCTCTGCTCTGTCCTAGGTACTGTGGTGATCATGACTACCATCCTCTGTCCTAGGTACTGTGGTGATCATGACTACCATCCTCTGCTCTGTCCTAGGTACTGTGGTGATCATGACTACCATCCTCTGTCCTAGGTACTGTGGTGATCATGACTACCATCCTCTGCTCTGTCCTAGGTACTGTGGTGATCATGACTACCATCTTCTGCTCTGTCCTAGGTACTGTGGTGATCATGACTACCATCCTCTGCTCTGTCCTAGGTACTGTGGTGATCATGACTACCATCCTCTGTCCTAGGTACTGTGGTGATCATGACTACCATCCTCTGCTCTGTCCTAGGTACTGTGGTGATCATGACTACCATCCTCTGTCCTAGGTACTGTGGTGATCATGACTACCATCCTCTGCTCTGTCCTAGGTACTGTGGTGATCATGACTACCATCCTCTGCTCTGTCCTAGGTACTGTGGTGATCATGACTACCATCCTCTGCTCTGTCCTAGGTACTGTGGTGATCATGACTACCATCCTCTGCTCTGTCCTAGGTACTGTGGTGATCATGACTACCATCCTCTGCTCTGTCCTAGGTACTGTGGTGATCATGACTACCATCCTCTGCTCTGTCCTAGGTACTGTGGTGATCATGACTACCATCCTCTGCTCTGTCCTAGGTACTGTGGTGATCATGACCTCCATCCTCTGCTCTGTCCTAGGTACTGTGGTGATCATGACTACCATCCTCTGCTCTGTCCTAGGTACTGTGGTGATCATGACTACCATCCTCTGCTCTGTCCTAGGTACTGTGGTGATCATGACTACCATCCTCTGTCCTAGGTACTGTGGTGATCATGACTACCATCCTCTGCTCTGTCCTAGGTACTGTGGTGATCATGACTACCATCCTCTGTCCTAGGTACTGTGGTGATCATGACTACCATCCTCTGCTCTGTCCTAGGTACTGTGGTGATCATGACTACCATCCTCTGCTCTGTCCTAGGTACTGTGGTGATCATGACTACCATCCTCTGCTCTGTCCTAGGTACTGTGGTGATCATGACTACCATCCTCTGCTCTGTCCTAGGTACTGTGGTGATCATGACTACCATCCTCTGCTCTGTCCTAGGTACTGTGGTGATCATGACTACCATCCTCTGCTCTGTCCTAGGTACTGTGGTGATCATGACTACCATCCTCTGCTCTGTCCTAGGTACTGTGGTGATCATGACTACCATCCTCTGTCCTAGGTACTGTGGTGATCATGACTACCATCCTCTGTCCTAGGTACTGTGGTGATCATGACTACCATCCTCTGTCCTAGGTACTGTGGTGATCATGACTACCATCCTCTGTCCTAGGTACTGTGGTGATCATGACTACCATCCTCTGTCCTAGGTACTGTGGTGATCATGACTACCATCCTCTGTCCTAGGTACTGTGGTGATCATGACTACCATCCTCTGCTCTGTCCTAGGTACTGTGGTGATCATGACTACCATCCTCTGCTCTGTCCTAGGTACTGTGGTGATCATGACTACCATCCTCTGTCCTAGGTACTGTGGTGATCATGACTACCATCCTCTGTCCTAGGTACTGTGGTGAACATGACTACCATCCTCTGTCCTAGGTACTGTGGTGATCATGACTACCATCCTCTGCTCTGTCCTAGGTACTGTGGTGATCATGACTACCATCCTCTGCTCTGTCCTAGGTACTGTGGTGATCATGACTACCATCCTCTGCTCTGTCCTAGGTACTGTGGTGATCATGACTACCATCCTCTGTCCTAGGTACTGTGGTGATCATGACTACCATCCTCTGTCCTAGGTACTGTGGTGATCATGACTACCATCCTCTGTCCTAGGTACTGTGGTGATCATGACTACCATCCTCTGTCCTAGGTACTGTGGTGATCATGACTACCATCCTCTGCTCTGTCCTAGGTACTGTGGTGATCATGACTACCATCCTCTGTCCTAGGTACTGTGGTGATCATGACTACCATCCTCTGCTCTGTCCTAGGTACTGTGGTGATCATGACTACCATCCTCTGTCCTAGGTACTGTGGTGATCATGACTACCATCCTCTGTCCTAGGTACTGTGGTGATCATGACTACCATCCTCTGTCCTAGGTACTGTGGTGATCATGACTACCATCCTCTGTCCTAGGTACTGTGGTGATCATGATTACCATCCTCTGTCCTAGGTACTGTGGTGATCATGACTACCATCCTCTGCTCTGTCCTAGGTACTGTGGTGATCATGACTACCATCCTCTGTCCTAGGTACTGTGGTGATCATGACTACCATCCTCTGTCCTAGGTACTGTGGTGATCATGACTACCATCCTCTGTCCTAGGTACTGTGGTGATCATGACTACCATCCTCTGTCCTAGGTACTGTGGTGATCATGACTACCATCCTCTGTCCTAGGTACTGTGGTGATCATGACTACCATCCTCTGTCCTAGGTACTGTGGTGATCATGACTACCATCCTCTGTCCTAGGTACTGTGGTGATCATGACTACCATCCTCTGTCCTAGGTACTGTGGTGATCATGACTACCATCCTCTGCTCTGTCCTAGGTACTGTGGTGATCATGACTACCATCCTCTGTCCTAGGTACTGTGGTGATCATGACTACCATCCTCTGTCCTAGGTACTGTGGTGATCATGACTACCATCCTCTGCTCTGTCCTAGGTACTGTGGTGATCATGACTACCATCCTCTGTCCTAGGTACTGTGGTGATCATGACTACCATCCTCTGCTCTGTCCTAGGTACTGTGGTGATCATGACTACCATCCTCTGTCCTAGGTACTGTGGTGATCATGACTACCATCCTCTGCTCTGTCCTAGGTACTGTGGTGATCATGACTACCATCCTCTGCTCTGTCCTAGGTACTGTGGTGATCATGACTACCATCCTCTGCTCTGTCCTAGGTACTGTGGTGATCATGACTACCATCCTCTGTCCTAGGTACTGTGGTGATCATGACTACCATCCTCTGCTCTGTCCTAGGTACTGTGGTGATCATGACTACCATCCTCTGTCCTAGGTACTGTGGTGATCATGACTACCATCCTCTGCTCTGTCCTAGGTACTGTGGTGATCATGACTACCATCCTCTGCTCTGTCCTAGGTACTGTGGTGATCATGACTACCATCCTCTGCTCTGTCCTAGGTACTGTGGTGATCATGACTACCATCCTCTGCTCTGTCCTAGGTACTGTGGTGATCATGACTACCATCCTCTGCTCTGTCCTAGGTACTGTGGTGATCATGACTACCATCCTCTGTCCTAGGTACTGTGGTGATCATGACTACCATCCTCTGTCCTAGGTACTGTGGTGATCATGACTACCATTCTCTGTCCTAGGTACTGTGGTGATCATGACTACCATCCTCTGCTCTGTCCTAGGTACTGTGGTGATCATGACTACCATCCTCTGGTCTGTCCTAGGTACTGTGGTGATCATGACTACCATCCTCTGCTCTGTCCTAGGTACTGTGGTGATCATGACTACCATCCTCTATCCTAGGTACTGTGGTGATCATGACTACCATCCTCTGTCCTAGGTACTGTGGTGATCATGACTACCATCCTCTGCTCTGTCCTAGGTACTGTGGTGATCATGACTACCATCCTCTGTCCTAGGTACTGTGGTGATCAAGACTACCATCCTCTGTCCTAGGTACTGTGGTGATCATGACTACCATCCTCTGTCCTAGGTACTGTGGTGATCATGACTACCATCCTCTGTCCTAGGTACTGTGGTGATCATGACTACCATCCTCTGTCCTAGGTACTGTGGTGATCATGACTACCATCCTCTGTCCTAGGTACTGTGGTGATCATGACTACCATCCTCTGCTCTGTCCTAGGTACTGTGGTGATCATGACTACCATCCTCTGCTCTGTCCTAGGTACTGTGGTGATCATGACTACCATCCTCTGCTCTGTCCTAGGTACTGTGGTGATCATGACTACCATCCTCTGCTCTGTCCTAGGTACTGTGGTGATCATGACTACCATCCTCTGCTCTGTCCTAGGTACTGTGGTGATCATGACTACCATCCTCTGCTCTGTCCTAGGTACTGTGGTGATCATGACTACCATCCTCTGTCCTAGGTACTGTGGTGATCATGACTACCATCCTCTGTCCTAGGTACTGTGGTGATCATGACTACCATCCTCTGTCCTAGGTACTGTGGTGATCATGACTACCATCCTCTGCTCTGTCCTAGGTACTGTGGTGATCATGACTACCATCCTCTGTCCTAGGTACTGTGGTGATCATGACTACCATCCTCTGTCCTAGGTACTGTGGTGATCATGACTACCATCCTCTGCTCTGTCCTAGGTACTGTGGTGATCATGACTACCATCCTCTGTCCTAGGTACTGTGGTGATCATGACTACCATCCTCTGTCCTAGGTACTGTGGTGATCATGACTACCATCCTCTGCTCTGTCCTAGGTACTGTGGTGATCATGACTACCATCCTCTGTCCTAGGTACTGTGGTGATCATGACTACCATCCTCTGTCCTAGGTACTGTGGTGATCATGACTACCATCCTCTGCTCTGTCCTAGGTACTGTGGTGATCATGACTACCATCCTCTGTCCTAGGTACTGTGGTGATCATGACTACCATCCTCTGTCCTAGGTACTGTGGTGATCATGACTACCATCCTCTGCTCTGTCCTAGGTACTGTGGTGATCATGACTACCATCCTCTGTCCTAGGTACTGTGGTGATCATGACTACCATCCTCTGCTCTGTCCTAGGTACTGTGGTGATCATGACTACCATCCTCTGCTCTGTCCTAGGTACTGTGGTGATCATGACTACCATCCTCTGCTCTGTCCTAGGTACTGTGGTGATCATGACTACCATCCTCTGCTCTGTCCTAGGTACTGTGGTGATCATGACTACCATCCTCTGCTCTGTCCTAGGTACTGTGGTGATCATGACTACCATCCTCTGTCCTAGGTACTGTGGTGATCATGACTACCATCCTCTGTCCTAGGTACTGTGGTGATCATGACTACCATTCTCTGTCCTAGGTACTGTGGTGATCATGACTACCATCCTCTGCTCTGTCCTAGGTACTGTGGTGATCATGACTACCATCCTCTGGTCTGTCCTAGGTACTGTGGTGATCATGACTACCATCCTCTGCTCTGTCCTAGGTACTGTGGTGATCATGACTACCATCCTCTGTCCTAGGTACTGTGGTGATCATGACTACCATCCTCTGTCCTAGGTACTGTGGTGATCATGACTACCATCCTCTGTCCTAGGTACTGTGGTGATCATGACTACCATCCTCTGCTCTGTCCTAGGTACTGTGGTGATCATGACTACCATCCTCTGTCCTAGGTACTGTGGTGATCAAGACTACCATCCTCTGTCCTAGGTACTGTGGTGATCATGACTACCATCCTCTGTCCTAGGTACTGTGGTGATCATGACTACCATCCTCTGTCCTAGGTACTGTGGTGATCATGACTACCATCCTCTGTCCTAGGTACTGTGGTGATCATGACTACCATCCTCTGTCCTAGGTACTGTGGTGATCATGACTACCATCCTCTGCTCTGTCCTAGGTACTGTGGTGATCATGACTACCATCCTCTGCTCTGTCCTAGGTACTGTGGTGATCATGACTACCATCCTCTGCTCTGTCCTAGGTACTGTGGTGATCATGACTACCATCCTCTGCTCTGTCCTAGGTACTGTGGTGATCATGACTACCATCCTCTGCTCTGTCCTAGGTACTGTGGTGATCATGACTACCATCGTCTGCTCTGTCCTAGGTACTGTGGTGATCATGACTACCATCCTCTGTCCTAGGTACTGTGGTGATCATGACTACCATCCTCTGTCCTAGGTACTGTGGTGATCATGACTACCATCCTCTGTCCTAGGTACTGTGGTGATCATGACTACCATCCTCTGTCCTAGGTACTGTGGTGATCATGACTACCATCCTCTGTCCTAGGTACTGTGGTGATCATGACTACCATCCTCTGTCCTAGGTACTGTGGTGATCATGACTACCATCCTCTGCTCTGTCCTAGGTACTGTGGTGATCATGACTACCATCCTCTGCTCTGTCCTAGGTACTGTGGTGATCATGACTACCATCCTCTGCTCTGTCCTAGGTACTGTGGTGATCATGACTACCATCCTCTGCTCTGTCCTAGGTACTGTGGTGATCATGACTACCATCCTCTGCTCTGTCCTAGGTACTGTGGTGATCATGACTACCATCCTCTGCTCTGTCCTAGGTACTGTGGTGATCATGACTACCATCCTCTGTCCTAGGTACTGTGGTGATCATGACTACCATCCTCTGTCCTAGGTACTGTGGTGATCATGACTACCATCCTCTGTCCTAGGTACTGTGGTGATCATGACTACCATCCTCTGTCCTAGGTACTGTGGTGATCATGACTACCATCCTCTGCTCTGTCCTAGGTACTGTGGTGATCATGACTACCATCCTCTGTCCTAGGTACTGTGGTGATCATGACTACCATCCTCTGCTCTGTCCTAGGTACTGTGGTGATCATGACTACCATCCTCTGCTCTGTCCTAGGTACTGTGGTGATCATGACTACCATCCTCTGCTCTGTCCTAGGTACTGTGGTGATCATGACTACCATCCTCTGCTCTGTCCTAGGTACTGTGGTGATCATGACTACCATCCTCTGCTCTGTCCTAGGTACTGTGGTGATCATGACTACCATCCTCTGTCCTAGGTACTGTGGTGATCATGACTACCATCCTCTGTCCTAGGTACTGTGGTGATCATGACTACCATTCTCTGTCCTAGGTACTGCGGTGATCATGACTACCATCCTCTGCTCTGTCCTAGGTACTGTGGTGATCATGACTACCATCCTCTGGTCTGTCCTAGGTACTGTGGTGATCATGACTACCATCCTCTGCTCTGTCCTAGGTACTGTGGTGATCATGACTACCATCCTCTGTCCTAGGTACTGTGGTGATCATGACTACCATCCTCTGTCCTAGGTACTGTGGTGATCATGACTACCATCCTCTGTCCTAGGTACTGTGGTGATCATGACTACCATCCTCTGCTCTGTCCTAGGTACTGTGGTGATCATGACTACCATCCTCTGTCCTAGGTACTGTGGTGATCAAGACTACCATCCTCTGTCCTAGGTACTGTGGTGATCATGACTACCATCCTCTGTCCTAGGTACTGTGGTGATCATGACTACCATCCTCTGTCCTAGGTACTGTGGTGATCATGACTACCATCCTCTGTCCTAGGTACTGTGGTGATCATGACTACCATCCTCTGTCCTAGGTACTGTGGTGATCATGACTACCATCCTCTGCTCTGTCCTAGGTACTGTGGTGATCATGACTACCATCCTCTGCTCTGTCCTAGGTACTGTGGTGATCATGACTACCATCCTCTGCTCTGTCCTAGGTACTGTGGTGATCATGACTACCATCCTCTGCTCTGTCCTAGGTACTGTGGTGATCATGACTACCATCCTCTGCTCTGTCCTAGGTACTGTGGTGATCATGACTACCATCCTCTGCTCTGTCCTAGGTACTGTGGTGATCATGACTACCATCCTCTGTCCTAGGTACTGTGGTGATCATGACTACCATCCTCTGTCCTAGGTACTGTGGTGATCATGACTACCATCCTCTGTCCTAGGTACTGTGGTGATCATGACTACCATCCTCTGTCCTAGGTACTGTGGTGATCATGACTACCATCCTCTGTCCTAGGTACTGTGGTGATCATGACTACCATCCTCTGTCCTAGGTACTGTGGTGATCATGACTACCATCCTCTGCTCTGTCCTAGGTACTGTGGTGATCATGACTACCATCCTCTGTCCTAGGTACTGTGGTGATCATGACTACCATCCTCTGTCCTAGGTACTGTGGTGATCATGACTACCATCCTCTGCTCTGTCCTAGGTACTGTGGTGATCATGACTACCATCCTCTGTCCTAGGTACTGTGGTGATCATGACTACCATCCTCTGTCCTAGGTACTGTGGTGATCATGACTACCATCCTCTGCTCTGTCCTAGGTACTGTGGTGATCATGACTACCATCCTCTGTCCTAGGTACTGTGGTGATCATGACTACCATCCTCTGTCCTAGGTACTGTGGTGATCATGACTACCATCCTCTGTCCTAGGTACTGTGGTGATCATGACTACCATCCTCTGTCCTAGGTACTGTGGTGATCATGACTACCATCCTCTGCTCTGTCCTAGGTACTGTGGTGATCATGACTACCATCCTCTGTCCTAGGTACTGTGGTGATCATGACTACCATCCTCTGTCCTAGGTACTGTGGTGATCATGACTACCATCCTCTGTCCTAGGTACTGTGGTGATCATGACTACCATCCTCTGCTCTGTCCTAGGTACTGTGGTGATCATGACTACCATCCTCTGTCCTAGGTACTGTGGTGATCATGACTACCATCCTCTGTCCTAGGTACTGTGGTGATCATGACTACCATCCTCTGCTCTGTCCTAGGTACTGTGGTGATCATGACTACCATCCTCTGTTCTAGGTAATGTGGTGATCATGACTACCATCCTCTGCTCTGTCCTAGGTACTGTGGTGATCATGACTACCATCCTCTGTCCTAGGTACTGTGGTGATCATGACTACCATCCTCTGCTCTGTCCTAGGTACTGTGGTGATCATGACTACCATCCTCTGCTCTGTCCTAGGTACTGTGGTGATCATGACTACCATCCTCTGCTCTGTCCTAGGTACTGTGGTGATCATGACTACCATCCTCTGCTCTGTCCTAGGTACTGTGGTGATCATGACTACCATCCTCTGCTCTGTCCTAGGTACTGTGGTGATCATGACTACCATCCTCTGCTCTGTCCTAGGTACTGTGGTGATCATGACTACCATCCTCTGTCCTAGGTACTGTGGTGATCATGACTACCATCCTCTGTCCTAGGTACTGTGGTGATCATGACTACCATCCTCTGTCCTAGGTACTGTGGTGATCATGACTACCATCCTCTGCTCTGTCCTAGGTACTGTGGTGATCATGACTACCATCCTCTGTCCTAGGTACTGTGGTGATCATGACTACCATCCTCTGTCCTAGGTACTGTGGTGATCATGACTACCATCCTCTGTCCTAGGTACTGTGGTGATCATGACTACCATCCTCTGCTCTGTCCTAGGTACTGTGGTGATCATGACTACCATCCTCTGCTCTGTCCTAGGTACTGTGGTGATCATGACTACCATCCTCTGCTCTGTCCTAGGTACTGTGGTGATCATGACTACCATCCTCTGCTCTGTCCTAGGTACTGTGGTGATCATGACTACCATCCTCTGCTCTGTCCTAGGTACTGTGGTGATCATGACTACCATCCTCTGTCCTAGGTACTGTGGTGATCATGACTACCATCCTCTGTCCTAGGTACTGTGGTGATCATGACTACCATCCTCTGTCCTAGGTACTGTGGTGATCATGACTACCATCCTCTGTCCTAGGTACTGTGGTGATCATGACTACCATCCTCTGCTCTGTCCTAGGTACTGTGGTGATCATGACTACCATCCTCTGTCCTAGGTACTGTGGTGATCATGACTACCATCCTCTGCTCTGTCCTAGGTACTGTGGTGATCATGACTACCATCCTCTGCTCTGTCCTAGGTACTGTGGTGATCATGACTACCATCCTCTGCTCTGTCCTAGGTACTGTGGTGATCATGACTACCATCCTCTGTCCTAGGTACTGTGGTGATCATGACTACCATCCTCTGCTCTGTCCTAGGTACTGTGGTGATCATGACTACCATCCTCTGTCCTAGGTACTGTGGTGATCATGACTACCATCCTCTGCTCTGTCCTAGGTACTGTGGTGATCATGACTACCATCCTCTGCTCTGTCCTAGGTACTGTGGTGATCATGACTACCATCCTCTGCTCTGTCCTAGGTACTGTGGTGATCATGACTACCATCCTCTGCTCTGTCCTAGGTACTGTGGTGATCATGACTACCATCCTCTGCTCTGTCCTAGGTACTGTGGTGATCATGACTACCATCCTCTGTCCTAGGTACTGTGGTGATCATGACTACCATCCTCTGTCCTAGGTACTGTGGTGATCATGACTACCATCCTCTGTCCTAGGTACTGTGGTGATCATGACTACCATCCTCTGCTCTGTCCTAGGTACTGTGGTGATCATGACTACCATCCTCTGGTCTGTCCTAGGTACTGTGGTGATCATGACTACCATCCTCTGCTCTGTCCTAGGTACTGTGGTGATCATGACTACCATCCTCTGTCCTAGGTACTGTGGTGATCATGACTACCATCCTCTGTCCTAGGTACTGTGGTGATCATGACTACCATCCTCTGTCCTAGGTACTGTGGTGATCATGACTACCATCCTCTGCTCTGTCCTAGGTACTGTGGTGATCATGACTACCATCCTCTGTCCTAGGTACTGTGGTGATCATGACTACCATCCTCTGTCCTAGGTACTGTGGTGATCATGACTACCATCCTCTGTCCTAGGTACTGTGGTGATCATGACTACCATCCTCTGTCCTAGGTACTGTGGTGATCATGACTACCATCCTCTGCTCTGTCCTAGGTACTGTGGTGATCATGACTACCATCCTCTGTCCTAGGTACTGTGGTGATCATGACTACCATCCTCTGCTCTGTCCTAGGTACTGTGGTGATCATGACTACCATCCTCTGTCCTAGGTACTGTGGTGATCATGACTACCGTCCTCTGTCCTAGGTACTGTGGTGATCATGACTACCATCCTCTGTCCTAGGTACTGTGGTGATCATGACTACCATCCTCTGTCCTAGGTACTGTGGTGATCATGACTACCATCCTCTGTCCTAGGTACTGTGGTGATCATGACTACCATCCTCTGCTCTGTCCTAGGTACTGTGGTGATCATGACTACCATCCTCTGTCCTAGGTACTGTGGTGATCATGACTACCATCCTCTGTCCTAGGTACTGTGGTGATCATGACTACCATCCTCTGTCCTAGGTACTGTGGTGATCATGACTACCATCCTCTGTCCTAGGTACTGTGGTGATCATGACTACCATCCTCTGTCCTAGGTACTGTGGTGATCATGACTATTTCAGCCACACCCGTTGCTGACGGGTGTATAAAATCGAACACACAGCCATGCAATCTCCATAAACAAACCTTGGCAGTAGAATGGCCTGTACTGAAGAGCTCAGTGACTTTCAACATGGCACCGTCATTGGATGCCACCTTTCCAACAAGTCAGTTTGTCCAATCTCTGCCCTGCTAGAGCTGCCCCAGTCAACTGTAAGTTCTGTTATTGTGAAGTGGAAACATCTAGGAGCAACAACAGCTCAGCCGCTAAGTGGTAGGCCACACAAGCTCACAGAACGGGACCGCTGGGTGCTGAAGCACGTAGCACGTAAAAATCATCTGTCCTTGGTTGCAACACTCACTTCCGAATTCCAAACTGCCTCTGGAAGCAACGTCAGCACAACTGTGTTGGGAGCTTCGATGAAATGGGTTTTCATGGCCAAGCAGCCACAAGCCTAAGATTGCAATACCAACGTCGGCTGGAGTGGTGTAAAGTTCGGCGCCATTGGACTCTGGAGCAGTGGATACGCATTATGAATCTGGGTTTGGCGGATGCCAGTAAAATGCTACCTACCCGAATGCATAGTGCCAACTGTAAAGTTTGTTGGAGGAGGAATATGGTCTGGGGCTGTTTTTCATGGTTTGGGCTAGGCCCCTTACTTCAAGTGAAGGGAAATCTTAACACTACAGCATACGATGACATTCTGTGCTTCCAACTTTGTGGCAACAGTTTGGGGAAGGCCCTTTCCTGTTTCAGCATGACAATGTCCCCATGCACAAAGAAATGGTCCATACACACACTACCGTTCAAAAGTTTGGGGTCACATAGAAATGTCCTTGTTTTCTAAAGAAAATCACTTTTTTTGTCCATTAAAAGAACATCAAATTGATCAGAAATACAGTGTAGACATTGTTAATGTTGTAAATGGCTATTGTAGATGGAAACGGCTGATTTTTAATGGAATATCTACATAGCCGTACAGAGGCCCATTATCAGCAACCATCAGTCCTGTGTTCCAATGGCACGTTGTGTTTGATAATCCAAGTTTATCATTTTAAAAGGCTAATTGATCATTAGAAAACCCTTTTGCAATTATGTTAGCACAGCTGAAAACTGTTGTGATGATTAAAGAAGCAATAAAACTGGCCTTCTTGAGACTAGTTGAGTATCTGGAGCATTAGCAATTGTGGGTTCAATTACAGGCTCAAAATTGCCAGAAACAAAGAACTTTCTTCTGAAACTTGTCAGTCTATTCTTGTTCTGAGAAATGAAGGCTATTCCATGCGAGAAATTGCCAAAACTGAAGATCTCGTACAACGCTGTGTACTACTCCCTTCACAGAACAGCAAAACTGGCTCTAACCAGAATAGAAAGAGGAGTGGGAGGCCCCGGTGCACAACTGAGCAAGAGGACAAATACATTATCTAGTTTGAGAAACAGACACCTCACAGGTCCTCAACTGGAAGCTTCATTAAATAGTACCCACAAAACACCAGTCTCAACGTCAACAGTAAAGAGGTGACTCCGGGATGCTGACCTTCTAGGCAGAGTTGTAAAGAAAAAGCCAAATCTCAGACTGGCCTATAAAAAGAAAAGATTACGGCAGTCTAAGATAACCCTTACTACACCCAGCTAACACTAACACTAACCCTTACTACACCCAGCTAACACTAACCCTTACTACACCCAGCTAACACTAACCCTTACTACACCCAGCTAACACTAACACTAACCCTTACTTCACCCAGCTAACACTAACCCTTACTACACCCAGCTAACACTAACACTAACCCTTACTACACCCAGCTAACACTAACCCTGACTACACCCAGCTAACACTAACACTAACCCTTACTACACCCAGCTAACACTAACACTAACCCTTACTACACCCAGCTAACACTAACCCTAACCCTTACTACACCCAGCTAACCCTAACACTAACCCTTACTACACCCAGCTAACACTAACCCTTACTACACCCAGCTAACACTAACCCTAACCCTTACTACACCCAGCTAACACTAACCCTTACTACACCCAGCTAACACTAACACTAACCCTTACTACACCCAGCTAACACTAACACTAACCCTTACTACACCCAGCTAACACTAACCCTTACTACACCCAGCTAACACTAACCCTAACCCTTACTACACCCAGCTAACAGTAACACTAACCCTTACTACACCCAGCTAACTCTAACACTAACCCTTACTACACCCAGCTAACACTAACCCTTACTACACCCAGCTAACACTAACACTAACCCTTACTACACCCAGCTAACACTAACCCTTACTACACCCAGCTAACACTAACCCTTACTACACCCAACTAACACTAACCCTTACTACACCCAGCTAACACTAACACTAACCCTTACTACACCCAGCTAACACTAACACTAACCCTTACTACACCCAGCTAACACTAACACTAACCCTTACTACACCCAGCTAACACTAACACTAACCCTTACTACACCCAGCTAACACTAATACTAACCCTTACTTCACCCAGCTAACACTAACACTAACCCTTACTACACCCAGCTAACACTAACACTAACCCTTACTACACCCAGCTAACACTAACCCTTACTACACCCAGCTAACACTAACACTAACCCTTACTACACCCAGCTAACACTAACCCTTACTACACCCAGCTAACACTAACCCTTACTACACCCAGCTAACACTAACACTAACCCTTACTACACCCAGCTAACACTAACCCTTACTACACCCAGCTAACACTAACACTAACCCTTACTACACCCAGCTAACACTAACCCTTACTACACCCAGCTAACACTAACCCTTACTACACCCAGCTAACACTAACCCTTACTACACCCAGCTAACACTAACACTAACCCTTACTACACCCAGCTAACACTAACCCTTACTACACCCAGCTAACACTAACCCCTACTACACCCAGCTAACACTAACCCTTACTACACCCAGCTAACACTAACCCTTACTACACCCAGCTAACACTAACACTAACCCTTACTACACCCAGCTAACACTAACCCTAACCCTTACTACACCCAGCTAACACTAACACTAACCCTTACTACACCCAGCTAACACTAACACTAACCCTTACTACACCCAGCTAACACTAACACTAACCCTTACTACACCCAGCTAACACTAACACTAACCCTTACTACACCCAGCTAACACTAACACTAACCCTTACTACACCCAGCTAACACTAACCCTTACTACACCCAGCTAACACTAACCCTTACTACACCCAGCTAACACTAACACTAACCCTTACTACACCCAGCTAACACTAACACTAACCCTTACTACACCCAGCTAACACTAACACTAACCCTTACTACACCCAGCTAACACTAACCCTTACTACACCCAGCTAACACTAAACCTTACTTCACCCAGCTAACACTAACCCTTACTACACCCAGCTAACACTAACCCTTACTACACCCAGCGAACACTAACACTAACCCTTACTACACCCAGCTAACACTAACCCTTACTACACCCAGCTAACACTAACCCTTACTACACCCAGCTAACACTAACACTAACCCTTACTACACCCAGCTAACACTAACACTAACCCTTACTACACCCAGCTAACACTAACACTAACCCTTACTACACCCAGCTAACACTAACACTAACCCTTACTACACCGAGCTAACACTAACCCTTACTACACCCAGCTAACACTAAACCTTACTTCACCCAGCTAACACTAACCCTTACTACACCCAGCTAACACTAACCCTTACTACACCCAGCGAACACTAACACTAACCCTTACTACACCCAGCTAACACTAACCCTAACTACACCCAGCTAACACTAACACTAACCCTTACTACACCCAGCTAACACTAACCCTTACTACACCCAGCTAACACTAACACTAACCCTTACTACACCCAGCTAACACTAACCCTTACTACACCCAGCTAACACTAACCCTTACTACACCCAGCTAACACTAACCCTTACTACACCCAGCTAACACTAACACTAACCCTTACTACACCCAGCTAACACTAACCCTTACTACACCCAGCTAACACTAACCCCTACTACACCCAGCTAACACTAACCCTTACTACACCCAGCTAACACTAACCCTTACTACACCCAGCTAACACTAACACTAACCCTTACTACACCCAGCTAACACTAACCCTAACCCTTACTACACCCAGCTAACACTAACACTAACCCTTACTACACCCAGCTAACACTAACACTAACCCTTACTACACCCAGCTAACACTAACACTAACCCTTACTACACCCAGCTAACACTAACACTAACCCTTACTACACCCAGCTAACACTAACACTAACCCTTACTACACCCAGCTAACACTAACCCTTACTACACCCAGCTAACACTAACCCTTACTACACCCAGCTAACACTAACACTAACCCTTACTACACCCAGCTAACACTAACACTAACCCTTACTACACCCAGCTAACACTAACACTAACCCTTACTACACCCAGCTAACACTAACCCTTACTACACCCAGCTAACACTAAACCTTACTTCACCCAGCTAACACTAACCCTTACTACACCCAGCTAACACTAACCCTTACTACACCCAGCGAACACTAACACTAACCCTTACTACACCCAGCTAACACTAACCCTTACTACACCCAGCTAACACTAACCCTTACTACACCCAGCTAACACTAACACTAACCCTTACTACACCCAGCTAACACTAACACTAACCCTTACTACACCCAGCTAACACTAACACTAACCCTTACTACACCCAGCTAACACTAACACTAACCCTTACTACACCGAGCTAACACTAACCCTTACTACACCCAGCTAACACTAAACCTTACTTCACCCAGCTAACACTAACCCTTACTACACCCAGCTAACACTAACCCTTACTACACCCAGCGAACACTAACACTAACCCTTACTACACCCAGCTAACACTAACCCTAACTACACCCAGCTAACACTAACACTAACCCTTACTACACCCAGCTAACACTAACCCTTACTACACCCAGCTAACACTAACACTAACCCTTACTACACCCAGCTAACACTAACCCTTACTACACCCAGCTAACACTAACCCTTACTACACCCAGCTAACACTAACACTAACCCTTACTACACCCAGCTAACACTAACACTAACCCTTACTACACCCAGCTAACACTAACCCTTACTTCACCCAGCTAACAATAACCCTTACTACACCCAGCTAACACTAACCCTTACTACACCCAGCTAACACTAACCCTTACTACACCCAGCTAACACTAACCCTTACTACACCCAGCTAACACTAACACAAACCCTTACTACACCCAGCTAACACTAACACTAACCCTTACTACACCCAGCTAACACTAACCCTTACTACACCCAGCTAACACTAACCCTTACTACACCCAGCTAACACTAACACTAACCCTTACTTCACCCAGCTAACACTAACCCTTACTACACCCAGCTAACACTAACACTAACCCTTACTACACCCAGCTAACACTAACCCTTACTACACCCAGCTAACACTAACACTAACCCTTACTACACCCAGCTAACACTAACACTAACCCTTACTACACCCAGCTAACACTAACCCTAACCCTTACTACACCCAGCTAACCCTAACACTAACCCTTACTACACCCAGCTAACACTAACCCTTACTACACCCAGCTAACACTAACCCTAACCCTTACTACACCCAGCTAACACTAACCCTTACTACACCCAGCTAACACTAACACTAACCCTTACTACACCCAGCTAACACTAACACTAACCCTTACTACACCCAGCTAACACTAACCCTTACTACACCCAGCTAACACTAACCCTAACCCTTACTACACCCAGCTAACAGTAACACTAACCCTTACTACACCCAGCTAACTCTAACACTAACCCTTACTACACCCAGCTAACACTAACCCTTACTACACCCAGCTAACACTAACACTAACCCTTACTACACCCAGCTAACACTAACCCTTACTACACCCAGCTAACACTAACCCTTACTACACCCAACTAACACTAACCCTTACTACACCCAGCTAACACTAACACTAACCCTTACTACACCCAGCTAACACTAACACTAACCCTTACTACACCCAGCTAACACTAACACTAACCCTTACTACACCCAGCTAACACTAACACTAACCCTTACTACACCCAGCTAACACTAATACTAACCCTTACTTCACCCAGCTAACACTAACACTAACCCTTACTACACCCAGCTAACACTAACACTAGCCCTTACTACACCCAGCTAACACTAACCCTTACTACACCCAGCTAAAACTAACACTAACCCTTACTACACCCAGCTAACACTAACCCTTACTACACCCAGCTAACACTAACCCTTACTACACCCAGCTAACACTAACACTAACCCTTACTACACCCAGCTAACACTAACCCTTACTACACCCAGCTAACACTAACACTAACCCTTACTACACCCAGCTAACACTAACCCTTACTACACCCAGCTAACACTAACCCTTACTACACCCAGCTAACACTAACCCTTACTACACCCAGCTAACACTAACACTAACCCTTACTACACCCAGCTAACACTAACCCTTACTACACCCAGCTAACACTAACCCCTACTACACCCAGCTAACACTAACCCTTACTACACCCAGCTAACACTAACCCTTACTACACCCAGCTAACACTAACACTAACCCTTACTACACCCAGCTAACACTAACCCTAACCCTTACTACACCCAGCTAACACTAACACTAACCCTTACTACACCCAGCTAACACTAACACTAACCCTTACTACACCCAGCTAACACTAACACTAACCCTTACTACACCCAGCTAACACTAACACTAACCCTTACTACACCCAGCTAACACTAACCCTTACTACACCCAGCTAACACTAACCCTTACTACACCCAGCTAACACTAACACTAACCCTTACTACACCCAGCTAACACTAACCCTTACTACACCCAGCTAACACTAACCCCTACTACACCCAGCTAACACTAACCCTTACTACACCCAGCTAACACTAACCCTTACTACACCCAGCTAACACTAACACTAACCCTTACTACACCCAGCTAACACTAACCCTAACCCTTACTACACCCAGCTAACACTAACACTAACCCTTACTACACCCAGCTAACACTAACACTAACCCTTACTACACCCAGCTAACACTAACACTAACCCTTACTACACCCAGCTAACACTAACACTAACCCTTACTACACCCAACTAACACTAACACTAACCCTGACTACACCGAGCTAACACTAACCCTTACTACACCCAGCTAACACTAAACCTTACTTCACCCAGCTAACACTAACCCTTACTACACCCAGCTAACACTAACCCTTACTACACCCAGCGAACACTAACACTAACCCTTACTACACCCAGCTAACACTAACCCTAACTACACCCAGCTAACACTAACACTAACCCTTACTACACCCAGCTAACACTAACCCTTACTACACCCAGCTAACACTAACACTAACCCTTACTACACCCAGCTAACACTAACCCTTACTACACCCAGCTAACACTAACCCTTACTACACCCAGCTAACACTAACACTAACCCTTACTACACCCAGCTAACACTAACACTAACCCTTACTACACCCAGCTAACACTAACCCTTACTTCACCCAGCTAACAATAACCCTTACTACACCCAGCTAACACTAACCCTTACTACACCCAGCTAACACTAACACTAACCCTTACTACACCCAGCTAACACTAACCCTTACTACACCCAGCTAACACTAACACAAACCCTTACTACACCCAGCTAACACTAACACTAACCCTTACTACACCCAGCTAACACTAACCCTTACTACACCCAGCTAACACTAACCCTTACTACACCCAGCTAACACTAACACTAACCCTTACTACACCCAGCTAACACTAACCCTTACTTCACCCAGCTAACACTAACCCTTACTACACCCAGCTAACACTAACCCTTACTACACCCAGCTAACACTAACCCTTACTACACCCAGCTAACACTAACCCTTACTACACCCAGCTAACACTAACCCTTACTACACCCAGCTAACACTAACACTAACCCTTACTACACCGAGCTAACACTAACACTAACCCTTACTACACCCAGCTAACACTAACCCTTACTACACCCAGCTAACACTAACACTAACCCTTACTACACCCAGCTAACACTAACCCTTACTACACCCAGCTAACACTAACACTAACCCTTACTACACCAAGCTAACACTAACACTAACCCTTACTACACCCAGCTAACACTAACCCTTACTACACCCAGCTAACACTAACACTAACCCTTACTACACCCAGCTAACACTAACCCTTACTACACCCAGCTAACACTAACCCTTACTACACCCAGCTAACACTAACCCTTACTAAAACCCAGCTAACACTAACACTAACCCTTACTACACCCAGCTAACACTAACCCTTACTACACCCAGCTAACACTAATACTAACCCTTACTACACCCAGCTAACACTAACCCTTACTACACCCAGCTAACACTAACCCTTACTACACCCAGCTAACACTAACACTAACCCTTACTACACCCAGCTAACACTAACCCTTACTACACCCAGCTAACACTAACATTTACTACACCCAGCTAACACTAACACTAACCCTTACTACACCAGGCTAACACTAACCCTTACTACACCCAGCTAACACTAACACTAACCCTTACTACACCCAGCTAACACTAACCCTTACTACACCCAGCTAACACTAACCCCTACTACACCCAGCTAACACTAACCCTTACTACACCCAGCTAACACTAACCCTTACTACACCCAGCTAACACTAACACTAACCCTTACTACACCCAGCTAACACTAACCCTAACCCTTACTACACCCAGCTAACACTAACACTAACCCTTACTACACCCAGCTAACACTAACACTAACCCTTACTACACCCAGCTAACACTAACACTAACCCTTACTACACCCAGCTAACACTAACACTAACCCTTACTACACCCAGCTAACACTAACCCTTACTACACCCAGCTAACACTAACCCTTACTACACCCAGCTAACACTAACACTAACCCTTACTACACCCAGCTAACACTAACCCTTACTACACCCAGCTAACACTAACCCCTACTACACCCAGCTAACACTAACCCTTACTACACCCAGCTAACACTAACCCTTACTACACCCAGCTAACACTAACACTAACCCTTACTACACCCAGCTAACACTAACCCTAACCCTTACTACACCCAGCTAACACTAACACTAACCCTTACTACACCCAGCTAACACTAACACTAACCCTTACTACACCCAGCTAACACTAACACTAACCCTTACTACACCCAGCTAACACTAACACTAACCCTTACTACACCCAACTAACACTAACACTAACCCTGACTACACCGAGCTAACACTAACCCTTACTACACCCAGCTAACACTAAACCTTACTTCACCCAGCTAACACTAACCCTTACTACACCCAGCTAACACTAACCCTTACTACACCCAGCGAACACTAACACTAACCCTTACTACACCCAGCTAACACTAACCCTAACTACACCCAGCTAACACTAACACTAACCCTTACTACACCCAGCTAACACTAACCCTTACTACACCCAGCTAACACTAACACTAACCCTTACTACACCCAGCTAACACTAACCCTTACTACACCCAGCTAACACTAACCCTTACTACACCCAGCTAACACTAACACTAACCCTTACTACACCCAGCTAACACTAACACTAACCCTTACTACACCCAGCTAACACTAACCCTTACTTCACCCAGCTAACAATAACCCTTACTACACCCAGCTAACACTAACCCTTACTACACCCAGCTAACACTAACACTAACCCTTACTACACCCAGCTAACACTAACCCTTACTACACCCAGCTAACACTAACACAAACCCTTACTACACCCAGCTAACACTAACACTAACCCTTACTACACCCAGCTAACACTAACCCTTACTACACCCAGCTAACACTAACCCTTACTACACCCAGCTAACACTAACACTAACCCTTACTACACCCAGCTAACACTAACCCTTACTTCACCCAGCTAACACTAACCCTTACTACACCCAGCTAACACTAACCCTTACTACACCCAGCTAACACTAACCCTTACTACACCCAGCTAACACTAACCCTTACTACACCCAGCTAACACTAACCCTTACTACACCCAGCTAACACTAACACTAACCCTTACTACACCGAGCTAACACTAACACTAACCCTTACTACACCCAGCTAACACTAACCCTTACTACACCCAGCTAACACTAACACTAACCCTTACTACACCCAGCTAACACTAACCCTTACTACACCCAGCTAACACTAACACTAACCCTTACTACACCAAGCTAACACTAACACTAACCCTTACTACACCCAGCTAACACTAACCCTTACTACACCCAGCTAACACTAACACTAACCCTTACTACACCCAGCTAACACTAACCCTTACTACACCCAGCTAACACTAACCCTTACTACACCCAGCTAACACTAACCCTTACTAAAACCCAGCTAACACTAACACTAACCCTTACTACACCCAGCTAACACTAACCCTTACTACACCCAGCTAACACTAATACTAACCCTTACTACACCCAGCTAACACTAACCCTTACTACACCCAGCTAACACTAACCCTTACTACACCCAGCTAACACTAACACTAACCCTTACTACACCCAGCTAACACTAACCCTTACTACACCCAGCTAACACTAACATTTACTACACCCAGCTAACACTAACACTAACCCTTACTACACCAGGCTAACACTAACCCTTACTACACCCAGCTAACACTAACACTAACCCTTACTACACCCAGCTAACACTAACCCTTACTACACCCAGCTAACACTAACCCCTACTACACCCAGCTAACACTAACCCTTACTACACCCAGCTAACACTAACCCTTACTACACCCAGCTAACACTAACACTAACCCTTACTACACCCAGCTAACACTAACCCTAACCCTTACTACACCCAGCTAACACTAACACTAACCCTTACTACACCCAGCTAACACTAACACTAACCCTTACTACACCCAGCTAACACTAACACTAACCCTTACTACACCCAGCTAACACTAACACTAACCCTTACTACACCCAGCTAACACTAACCCTTACTACACCCAGCTAACACTAACCCTTACTACACCCAGCTAACACTAACACTAACCCTTACTACACCCAGCTAACACTAACCCTTACTACACCCAGCTAACACTAACACTAACACTTACTACACCCAGCTAACACTAACACTAACCCTTACTACACCCAGCTAACACTAACCCTTACTACAACCAGCTAACACTAACCCTTACTACACCCAGCTAACACTAACCCTTACTACACCCAGCTAACACTAACACTAACCCTTACTTCACCCAGGTAACACTAACACTAACCCTTACTACACCCAGCTAACACTAACACTAACCCTTACTACACCCAGCTAACACTAACACTAACCATTACTACACCCAGCTAACACTAACCCTTACTACACCCAGCTAAAACTAACCCTAACCCTTACTACACCCAGCTAACACTAACACTAACCCTTACTACACCCAGCTAACCCTAACCCTTACTACACCCAGCTAACACTAACCCTTACTACACCCAGCTAACACTAACCCTTACTACACCCAGCTAACACTAACACTAACCCTTACTACACCCAGCTAACACTAACACTAACCCTTACTACACCCAGCTAACACTAACACTAACCCTTACTACACCCAGCTTACACTAACACTAAGCCTTACTACACCCAGCTAACACTAACCCTTACTACACCCAGCTAACACTAACACTAACCCTTACTACACCCAGCTAAAACTAACCCTTACTACACCCAGCTAACACTAACCCTTACTACACCCAGCTAAAACTAACCCTAACCCTTACTACACCCAGCTAACACTAACACTAACCCTTACTACACCCAGCTAACACTAACCCTTACTACACCCAGCTAACACTAACACTAACCCTTACTACACCCAGCTAACACTAACCCTTACTACACCCAGCTAACACTAACACTAACCCTTACTACACCCAGCTAACCCTAACCCTTACTACACCCAGCTAACACTAACACTAACCCTTACTACACCCAGCTAACACTAACACTAACCCTTACTACACCCAGCTAACACTAACACTAACCATTACTACACCCAGCTAACACTAACCCTTACTACACCCAGCTAAAACTAACCCTAACCCTTACTACACCCAGCTAACACTAACACTAACCCTTACTACACCCAGCTAACCCTAACCCTTACTACACCCAGCTAACACTAACCCTTACTACACCCAGCTAACACTAACCCTTACTACACCCAGCTAACACTAACACTAACCCTTACTACACCCAGCTAACACTAACACTAACCCTTACTACACCCAGCTAACACTAACACTAACCCTTACTACACCCAGCTTACACTAACACTAAGCCTTACTACACCCAGCTAACACTAACCCTTACTACACCCAGCTAACACTAACACTAACCCTTACTACACCCAGCTAAAACTAACCCTTACTACACCCAGCTAACACTAACACTAACCCTTACTTCACCCAGCTAACACTAACACTAACCCTTACTACACCCAGCTAACACTAACACTAACCCTTACTACACCCAGCTAACACTAACACTAACCATTACTACACCCAGCTAACACTAACCCTTACTACACCCAGCTAAAACTAACCCTAACACTTACTACACCCAGCTAACACTAACACTAACCCTTACTACACCCAGCTAACCCTAACCCTTACTACACCCAGCTAACACTAACCCTTACTACACCCAGCTAACACTAACCCTTACTACACCCAGCTAACACTAACACTAACCCTTACTACACCCAGCTAACACTAACACTAACCCTTACTACACCCAGCTAACACTAACACTAACCCTTACTACACCCAGCTTACACTAACACTAAGCCTTACTACACCCAGCTAACACTAACCCTTACTACACCCAGCTAACACTAACACTAACCCTTACTACACCCAGCTAAAACTAACCCTTACTACACCCAGCTAACACTAACCCTTACTACACCCAGCTAAAACTAACCCTAACCCTTACTACACCCAGCTAACACTAACACTAACCCTTACTACACCCAGCTAACACTAACCCTTACTACACCCAGCTAACACTAACACTAACCCTTACTACACCCAGCTAACACTAACCCTTACTACACCCAGCTAACACTAACACTAACCCTTACTACACCCAGCTAACCCTAACCCTTACTACACCCAGCTAACACTAACACTAACCCTTACTACACCCAGCTAACACTAACACTAACCCTTACTACACCCAGCTAACACTAACCCTTACTACACCCAGCTAACACTAACCCTTACTACACCCAGCTAACACTAACCCTTACTACACCCAGCTAACACTAACCCTTACTACACCCAGCTAACACTAACCCTTACTACACCCAGCTAACACTAATACTAACCCTTACTACACCCAGCTAACACTAACCATTACTACACCCAGCTAACATTAACCCTTACTACACCCAGCTAACACTAACACTAACCCTTACTACACCCAGCTAACACTAACACTAAACCTTACTACACCCAGCTAACACTAACCCTTACTACACCTATCTAACACTAACCCTTACTACACCCAGCTAACACTAACACTAACCCTTACTACACCCAGCTAACACTAACCCTTACTACACCCAGCTAACACTAACACTAACCCTTACTACACCCAGCTAACACTAACCCTTACTACACCCAGCTAACACTAACACTAACCCTTACTACACCCAGCTAACACTAACCCTTACTACACCCAGCTAACACTAACACTAACCCTTACTACACCCAGCTAACACTAACCCTTACTACACCCAGCTAACACTAACACTAACCCTTAATACACCTAGCTAACACTTACCCTTACTACACCCAGCTAACACTAACACTAACCCTTACTACACCCAGCTAACACTAACCCTTACTACACCCAGCTAACACTAACACTAACCCTTACTAAACCCAGCTAACACTAACCCTTACTACACCCAGCTAACACTAACCCTTACTACTCCCAGCTAACACTAACACTAACCCTTACTACACCCAGCTAACACTAACACTAACCCTTTCTACACCCAGCTAACACTAACCCTTACTACACCCAGCTAACACTAACCCTTACTACACCCAGCTAACACTAACACTAACCCTTACTACACCCAGCTAACACTAACACTAACCCTTACTACACCCAGCTAACACTAACACTAACCCTTACTACACCCAGCTAACACTAACCCTTACTACACCCAGCTAACACTAACACTAACCCTTACTAAACCCAGCTAACACTAACCCTTACTACACCCAGCTAACACTAACCCTTACTACACCCAGCTAACACTAACACTAACCCTTACTACACCCAGCTAACACTAACACTAACCCTTACTACACCCAGCTAACACTAACCCTTACTACACCCAGCTAACACTAACCCTTACTACACCCAGCTAACACTAACACTAACCCTTACTACACCCAGCTAACACTAACACTAACCCTTACTACACCCAGCTAACACTAACACTAACCCTTACTACACCCAGCTAACACTAACCCTAACCCTTACTACACCCAGCTAACACTAACATTAACCCTTACTACACCCAGCTAACACTAACCCTAACCCTTACTACACCCAGCTAACACTAACACTAACCCTTACTACACCCAGCTAACACTAACCCTTACTACACCCAGCTAACACTAACCCTTACTACACCCAGCTAACACTAACACTAACCCTTACTACACCCAGCTAACACTAACACTAACCTTTACTACACCCAGCTAACACTAACCCTTACTACACCCAGCTAACACTAACCCTAACCCTTACTACACCCAGCTAACACTAACACTAACCCTTACTACACCCAGCTAAAACTAACCCTTACTACACCCAGCTAACACTAACCCTTACTACACCCAGCTAACACTAACACTAACCCTTACTACACCCAGCTAAAACTAACCCTAACCCTTACTACACCCAGCTAACACTAACACTAACCCTTACTACACCCAGCTAACACTAACCCTTACTACACCCAGCTAACACTAACACTAACCCTTACTACACCCAGCTAACACTAACCCTTACTACACCCAGCTAACACTAACACTAACCCTTACTACACCCAGCTAACCCTAACCCTTACTACACCCAGCTAACACTAACACTAACCCTTACTACACCCAGCTAACACTAACACTAACCCTTACTACACCCAGCTAACACTAACCCTTACTACACCCAGCTAACACTAACCCTTACTACACCCAGCTAACACTAACCCTTACTACACCCAGCTAACACTAACCTTTACTACACCCAGCTAACACTAACCCTTACTACACCCAGCTAACACTAATACTAACCCTTACTACACCCAGCTAAACCTAACCCTTACTACACCCAGCTAACACTAACTCTTACTACACCCAGCTAACACTAACACTAACCCTTACTACACCCAGCTAACACTAACACTAACCCTTACTACACCCAGCTAACACTAACACTAACCCTTACTACACCCAGCTAACCCTAACCCTTACTACACCCAGCTAACACTAACCCTTACTACACCCAGCTAACACTAACACTAACCCTTACTACACCCAGCTAACACTAACACTAACCCTTACTACACCCAGCTAACACTAACCCTTACTACACCCAGCTAACACTAACACTAACCCTTACTACACCCAGCTAACACTAACCCTTACTACACCCAGCTAACACTAACCCCTACTACACCCAGCTAACACTAACCCTTACTACACCCAGCTAACACTAACCCTTACTACACCCAGCTAACACTAACCCTAACCCTTACTACACCCAGCTAACACTAACACTAACCCTTACTACACCCAGCTAACACTAACCCTTACTACACCCAGCTAACACTAACACTAACCCTTACTACACCCAGCTAACACTAACACTAACCCTTACTACACCCAGCTAACACTAACACTTACTACACATAGCTAACACTAACCCTTACTACTCCCAGCTAACACTAACCCTTACTACACCCAGCTAACACTAACACTAACCCTTACTACACCCAGCTAACACTAACACTAACCCTTACTACACCCAGCTAACACTAACCCTTACTACACCCAGCTAACACTAACACTAACCCTTACTACACCCAGCTAACACTAACCCTTACTACACCCAGCTAACACTAACCCTTACTACACCCAGCTAACTCTAACCCTAACCCTTACTACACCCAGCTAACAGTAACACTAACCCTTACTACACCCAGCTAACACTAACCCTTACTACACCCAGCTAACACTAACCCTTACTACACCCAGCTAACACTAACACTAACCCTTACTACACCCAGCTAACACTAACCCTTACTACACCCAGCTAACACTTACCCTTACTACACCCAGCTAACACTAACACTAACCCTTACTACACCCAGCTAACACTAACCATTACTACACCCAGCTAACACTAATACTAACCCTTACTACACCCAGCTAACACTAACACTAACCCTTACTACACCCAGCTAACACTAATACTAACCCTTACTACACCCAGCTAACACTAACACTAACCCTTACTACACCGAGCTAACACTAACACTAACCCTTACTACACCCAGCTAACACTAACCCTTACTACACCCAGCTAACACTAACACTAACCCTTACTACACCCAGCTAACACTAACACTAACCCTTACTACACCCAGCTAACACTAACCCTAACCCTTACTACACCCAGCTAACACTAACCCTTACTACACCCAGCTAACACTAACACTACCCTTACTACACCCAGCTAACACTAACCCTTACTACACCCAGCTAACACTAACACTAACCCTTACTACACCCAGCTAACACTAACCCTTACTACACCCAGCTAACACTAACACTAACCCTTACTACACCCAGCTAACACTAACACTAACCCTTACTACACCCAGCTAACACTAACACTAATCCTTACTACACCCAGCTAACACTAACACTAACCCTTACTACACCCTGCTAACACTAACCCTTACTACACCCAGCTAACACTAACCCTTACTACACCCAGCTAACACTAACCCTTACTACACCCAGCTAACACTAACACTAACCCTTACTACACCCAGCTAACACTAACACTAACCCTTACTACACCCAGCTAACACTAACCCTTACTACACCCAGCTAACACTAACACTAACCCTTACTACACCCAGCTAACACTAACCCTTACTACACCCAGCTAACACTAACCCTTACTACACCCAGCTAACACTAACACTAACCCTTACTACACCCAGCTAACACTAACACTAACCCTTACTACACCCAGCTAACACTAACACTAACCCTTACTACACCCAGCTAACACTAACCCTTACTACACCCAGCTAACCCTAACCCTTACTACACCCAGCTAACACTAACACTAACCCTTACTACACCCAGCTAACACTAACACTAACCCTTACTACACCCAGCTAACACTAACCCTTACTACACCCAGCTAACCCTAACACTAACCCTTACTACACCCAGCTAACACTAACACTAACCCTTACTTCACCCAGCTAACACTAACACTAACCCTTACTACACCCAGCTAACACTAACACTAACCCTTACTTCACCCAGCTAACACTAACACTAACCCTTACTACACCCAGCTAACACTAACACTAACCCTTACTACACCCAGCTAACACTAACCCTTACTACACCCAGCTAACCCTAACACTAACCCTTACTACACCCAGCTAACACTAACACTAACCCTTACTACACCCAGCTAACACTAACCCTTACTACACCCAGCTAACCCTAACACTAACCCTTACTACACCCAGCTAACACTAACACTAACCCTGACTACACCCAGCTAACACTAACCCTTACTACACCCAGCTAACACTAACCCTTACTACACCCAGCTAACACTAACACTAACCCTTACTACACCCAGCTAACACTAACACTAACCCTTACTACACCCAGCTAACACTAACCCTTACTACACCCAGCTAACACTAACACTAACCCTTACTACACCCAGCTAACACTAACCCTTACTACACCCAGCTAACACTAACACTAACTCTTACTACACCCAGCTAACACTAACACTAACCCTTACTACACCCAGCTAACCCTAACCCTTACTACACCCAGCTAACACTAACCCTTACTACACCCAGCTAACACTAACACTAACCCTTACTACACCCAGCTAACACTAACACTAACCCTTACTACACCCAGCTAACACTAACCCTTACTACATCCAGCTAACACTAACACTAACCCTTACTACACCCAGCTAACACTAACCCTTACTACACCCAGCTAACACTAACACTAACCCTTACTACACCCAGCTAACACTAACCCTTACTACACCCAGCTAACACTAACACTAACCCTTACTACACCCAGCTAACACTAACACTTACTACACCCAGCTAACACTAACACTAACCCTTACTACACCCAGCTAACACTAACACTAACCCTTACTACACCCAGCTAACACTAACACTAACCCTTACTACACCCAGCTAACACTAACACTAACACTTACTACACCCAGCTAACACTAACACTAACCCTTACTACACCCAGCTAACACTAACAATAACCCTTACTACACCCAGCTAACACTAACCCTTACTACACCCAGCTAACACTAACCCTTACTACACCCAGCTAACACTAACCCTTACTACACCCAGCTAACACTAACACTAACCCTTACTACACCCAGCTAACACTAACACTAACCCTTACTACACCCAGCTAACACTAACCCTTACTACACCCAGCTAACACTAACACTAACCCTTACTACACCCAGCTAACACTAACCCTTACTACACCCAGCTAACACTAACCCTTAACTAACTCAAAATCACCTCATCACAGAAGGTATCTTTATTTTTACTCAAGTAGGACCATTGGGTACTTTTTCCAACACTGAGTGTGGAAGTAAGGTATCAGGTTGACTGGGAGGAAATGAACTTTCTACAGATAAACATGTTAGCTATAACCTTCTGTTTGATTTTGGATCTCATCCCTTCACACCATTATACCCACCCCCATCTACACCCCCCTTACCCAGGGTAGTCAAAACTGTGGAGACATCCCAGCTCCAGGGACTCTGCCTCTGTCATGACCTCACAGCTGAGGAGAGGACAGAGTATCTGGAGTGGGGTGTGGAGCCATGAGTCTCCCCTAGTTCCCTGAACTCTGGCTCTCTTCTCCCTTCACCACTCCAGCCTCCTCCTCTCCTCCTCTCCCTGAACTCTGCCTCTCTTTTCCCCTCACCACTCCAGCCTCCTCCTCTCCCTGAACTCTGCCTCTCTTTTCCCCTCACCACTCCAGCCACCTCCTCTCCCTGAACTCTGTCTCTCTTCTCTCCTCACCACTCCAGCCTCCTCCTCTCCTCCTCTCCCTGAACTCTGCCTCTCTTCTCCCCTCACCACTCCAGCCTCCTCCTCTCCCCTAACCCAGCCTCTGGGGAATAGGTGGAGGGGTAGTTCTATACATCAGTTGGGGTCTCTATAAGCTTCTAAATGAGGTCCTAAACTTAGCATGAAAGTGCATCCTTGTAGCTGTGTGAGCTAATATAGTCAAAATGTTTGCCTTGGAGCCAATGGCCATGGGGTAACCTGAGACAATGGTTGAGCCAATGGCCATGGGGTAAGCTGAGCCAATGGTTGAGCCAATGGCCATGGGGTAAACTGAGACAATGGTTGAGCCAATGGCCATGGGGTAAACTGAGACAATGGTTGAGCCAATGGCCATGGGGTAAACTGAGACAATAGTTGAGCCAATGGCCATGGGGTAAACTGAGACAATGGTTGAGCCAATGGCCATGGGGTAAACTGAGACAATGGTTGAGCCAATGGCCATGGGGTAAGCTGAGACAATGGTTGAGCCAATGGCCATGGGGTAAGCTGAGACAATGGTTGAGCCAATGGCCATGGGGGAAGCTGAGACAATGGTTGAGCCAATGGCCATGGGGTAAGCTGAGCCAATGGTTGAGCCAATGGCCATGGGGGAAGCTGAGACAATGGTTGAGCCAATGGCCATGGGGTAAGCTGAGCCAATGGTTGAGCCAATGGCCATGGGGGAAGCTGAGACAATGGTTGAGCCAATGGCCATGGGGGAAGCTGAGACAATGGTTGAGCTAATGGCCATGGGGTAACCTGAGGCAATGGTTGAGCCAATGGCCATGGGGGAAGCTGAGACAATGGTTGAGCCAATGGCCATGGGGTAAGCTGAGACAATGGTTGAGCCAATGGCCATGGGGTAAGCTGAGACAATAGCAAGTTGAGAAAATTGAAGTGTTTTCCCCCCGGCGTAACACAAGACATTACGTTAAAGTTTTAAAAGTACAAAGTGTTTGTTAGGTGTGATGCCTGTGTTAAATTATGCTTTAAATTATTAAAAGACAAAAAAGCCATTGTGATTGTATTGAATTGTGTTTGGGAAATAAAGATAGACATGGTTTTAAAAAGGTAGAGGTAATATTTCATTCAGTACAGACATTTGTAGGTGGCTTAACTTAACCTGTCCCGCGGCACTACTTACCCCATACCCGGGGTAAGTTGTGCCAAGAGACCACTTATTTTGGACAAGCCACAGTATCTTTTCAAACTGTAATGTTTACATGAATTCTGATTATTTCCAGGGATACACAACATCCTGAAATATACAGTGTATGTAAATATCTTTGTTAAAAATAATACTATATTTCCCTTGACGGAGTGATGCTGAATGTAAACATGTCTCATCTTACCCCACTCTCCCCTACAGTAATGGTAGTACAGGTGCAATGCTTCACCCTCTGAAAGGGACGCACCATGAGACCCAAACCATCTGAAAGGGACGCACCATGAGACCCAAACCGTTGCTGGCAGCAGCGCAGGCCCTCAACCAGGGGTGTAGAGCCGCCGCTTCTCAGAATGGTGCTTGTTTAATAAAGTTGAATCAATATGTCTAGTGAGATCTCTTAATGATTAGTTATTATTCTACATAACAAAGTGAATATAGTATAACGTTAGGCTCTACTGTCAGACCAAAAACGGAATTCATTAATGAATAAGTAATTAGGCTACTTAGGATGTCCCCCACCACCCCTACTCTTCCTGTAGAGTAGAGTACCCTCAGCTCTGAGAGAGGGGAAGGTCTGGTCCTCATTAAGAGCTGACTCACTGTCAGAGCTGGGAAATGCAGAGGCAGGGTTGGGGGAGGAACCATGAGAGAGGTTGGGTTGGGGGAAAGGAGGAGGCTGGAGTGGTGAAGGGAGAAGAGAGCCAGAGTTCAGGGAACTAGGGGAGACTCATGGCTCCACACCCCACTCCAGATGCTCTGTCCTCTCCTCAGCTGTGAGGTCATGACAGAGGCAGAGTCCCTGGAGCTGGGATGTCTCCACAGTTTTGACTACCCTGGGTAAGGGGGGTGTAGATGGGGGTGGGTATAATGGTGTGAAGGGAACAGATCCCAAACCAAATGACGGTGTAGTAAAAAATAAAATAAAAAACACCTAAAAAAATAGCACTACACCACTGCCTCCAACAAAAAACCGAAGGAAAAAAAAGTATGTTTCAATGTTAAGAAATGTTTTCCAATTGTCACATCCCTACTGTGGGCCTCTACTATAGAGAGCTGTGCCTATGATGGCTGCAGGGTTGAGGGTAACGTACTGCAGGGAGGCATGACAGACCCAGTGACCTCAGCACGGCACTCTCCTAGAAACACCCTCAGGACAGGGGGACAGGAGGAGACCCTCTCTATGCAAACTGGAGACCCCCTCTCTTCTCCCTCTCTCTATGAGGCCCAGCATATGAACCTTTAAAAACCTCTTCATCATTTAAACCAAGCAGACTGCATTCCTTCCCCGTGGCTCTGACCTAATCACAACCCTATGGCCTATTACTTACTTTTGGCCATTTCCTAAAATCTAAACCAATCAGATTAAACCTCTCCTTTTGCTCCATACAGGGGATTACCTTCAGGAAACAGCCTCTTCAGAGTGGAAACACGCCGCTGGTTAACTATTAGTTCTCCAGTTATCCATGTCTCTAATATGATTTTATCTCCGTAGCCCATATTGACACAGCTGTCTGCAGGTCACAGGATTTAGGAGGAGCTGAGAGTGGAACCATGAGACTAAAACAGACTCTTCCATCCTCTATCCCTGTTAATTACCTAGCAGGTCTAGGACCCAAAGCCCCAATTAATTAATTCATACCTCCATCCAACCACCCAAGCATCTTTGACCAGTGTTTTGACTTACTGCCCTGCATGCTGCTTGTATCCTCAGCACTAACTTGAGTTGGTGATCTCCTACTAGTTCAGTAAAGTGCAGCCAGGATCCATACAGTGAGTTAGTTCTCTGCCTTCTCTCTGTTTATCGTACTGGTGCGTGTTGGGCGGCAGGTTTTACTACTAACCTACAAAGCGTTACATGGGCTTGCTCCTACCTATCTCTCTGATTTGGTCCTGCCGTACATACCTACACGTACGCTACGGTCACAAGACGCAGGCCTCCTTAATGTCCCTAGAATTTCTAAGCAAACAGCTGGAGGCAGGGCTTTCTCCTATAGAGCTCCAATTTATGGAATGGTCTGCTTATCCATGTGAGAGACGCAGACTCGGTCTCAACCTGTAAGTCTTTACTGAAGACTCATCTCATTAGGTCCTATGATTGAGTGTAGTCTGGCCCAGGGGTGCGAAGGTGAACGGCAAGGCACTGGAGCGACGAACCGCCCTTGCTGTCTCTGCCTGGCCGGCTCCCCTCTCTCCACTGGGATTCTCTGCCTCTGACCCTATTACGGGGGCTGAGTCACTGGCTTACTGGTCCTTTCCATGCCGTCCCTAGGAGGGGTGCATCACTTGAGTGGGTTGAGTCACAGACATGATCTTCCTGTCTGGTTTTGCATCCCCTCAGGGTCATGCGGTGGAGGAGATCTTTGTGGGCTATACTCAGCCTTGTCTCAGGGTAGTAGGTTGGTGGTCTGTTGATATCCCTCTGGTGGTGTGGGGGCTGTGCTTTGGCAAAGTGGGTGGGGATATATTTTTACATTTACATTTTATATATATCCTACCTGGTTGGCCCTGTCCTGGGGTATCGTCGGACGGGGCCCCAGTGTCTCCCGACCCCCCCTCCGTCTCAGCCTCCAGTATCTATGCTGCAATAGTCTATGTGCCGGGGGGCTAGGGTCAGCTAGGGTCAGTCGGGGGGCTAGGGTCAGTCTGTTATATCTGGTGTAATTCTCCTGTCTTATCTGGTGTCCTGTGTGAATTGAAGTATGATCCCTCTAATTCTCTCTCTCTCTCCCTCCACTCCCGGAGGATCTGAGCCCTAGGACCATGCCTCAGGACTACCTGGCCTGATGACTCCTTGCTGTCCCCAGTCCACCTGGTCATGCTGCTGCTCCAGTTTCAACAGTTCTCCCTGCGGCTATGGAACCCTGACCTGTTCACTGGACGTGCTACCTTGTCCCAGACCTGCTGTTTTTAACTCTCTCTCTCTACCACTCCTGCTATTTCAACCTCTAAATGACCGGCAATGAAAAGCCAAGTGACATTTACTCCTGATGTACTGACCTGTTGCAACCTCTACAACTACTATGATTATTATTTGACCCTGCTGGTCATCTATGAACGTTTGAACATCTTGGAGAAAAATCTGGCCTTAATGGCCATGTACTGTTATAATCTCCACCCGGCACAGCCAGAAGGGGACTGGCCACCCCTCAGAGCCTGGTTCCTCTCTAGGTTTCTTCCTATGTTTCTGCCTTTCTATGTTTCCTAGCCACCGTGCTTCTACATCTGCATTGCTTGATGTATGGGGTTTTAGGCTGGATTTCTGTATAGCCATTTGTGACATCTGCTGATGTAAAAAGGGCTTTATAAATACATTTGATTGATTGATTGATTGATTGATTAAGAGCATTGGGCCAATCACTGAACGGTTTCTGGTTCGAATCCCCGAGCTGACTAGATGAAACATCTCTCGATGTGTCCTAAAGCAAGGTACTTAACCCCAATTGCTCTTGCAAGTCGGTCTGGATAAGAGCATCTGCTAAATGACTAAAATGTAAAATGTTGCTTGTGTGTGTTTGCCATTTCACAGGCGGAGCTTATTTTCAGGAGGCGGGCCTGTTTTCAGGAGGCGGGGTGTGGGTTGTGTTTGCGAACTCATTTTAGCTCACAACAAGCTTGTAGCATGGCTAATACTAGACAGAAAAACACTGCAAAGCTCAATGTAGAAGAGGAATACGTATCAACACTACACTCCATGAACTACTCGATCAACAAAATAGTTCTATAAAGATCTAATAGATCTGCAGGAAAATAACTTTAAGTCCTTCCTGCAACTCTTTATGGATTCTACCAACAAAAGGGTTGATGATCTATTTAAGGATGTAATGGAATTTAAACATAGTTTGGAGTTTACCCAGCCAGAGGTGGAGGAGCTAAAGGGAGTGAATGTCACCAGCCAGACCACATTCAAAACCATGTCTGAGGATTTCAAAATCTTCCAAACAAAACTTGACAAGCACTCTTCCTAAGGAGACTACCTCAAAAACCAATCGCGGCGCAATAACATTTGAATCGATGGAATTGAGGACGTAAAGACTGAAAGCACCTTTGGCAGCGGTTACAGCCTCAAGTCTTCTTGGATATGACGATACAATTTTGGCACACCTGTATTTGGGGAGTTTCTCCCATTCTTCTCTGCAGATCCTCTCAAGCTCTGTCAGGTTGGATGGGGAGTGTTGCTGCACAGGTATTTTCAGGTCTTTCCAGAGATGTTCGATCGGGTTCAAGTCCGGGCTCTGGCTGGGCCACTCAAGGACATTCAGAGACTTGTCCTGACTTCTGTGCTTAGGGTCGTTGTCCTGTTGGAAGGTGAACCTTTGACCCAGTCTGAGGTCCTGAGCGCTCTGGAGCAGGTTTTCATCAAGGATCTCTCTGTACTTTGCTCCGTTCCTCTTTGCCTCGATCCTGACTAGTCTCCCAGTCCCTGCCACTGAAAAACATCCCCACAGCATGATGCTGCCACCACCATGCTTCACCGTAGGGTTGGTCTCAGGTTTCCTCCAGACATGACGCTTGGCATTCAGGCCAAAGAGTTCAATGTTGGTTTCATCAGACCAAAGAATGTTGTTTCTCATGGTCTGAGAGTCTTTAGGTGCCTTTTGGCAAACTCCAAGCGGGCTGTCATGTGCCTTTTACTGAGGAGTGGCTTCTGTCTGGCCACTCTACCATAAAGGCATGATTGATGGAGTGCTGCAGAGATGGTTGTCCTTCTGGAAGGTTCTCCCATCTCCACAGAGGAACTCTAGAGCTCTGTCAGAGTCACCATCAGGTTTTTGGTCACCTCCCTGACCAAGGCCCTTCTCCCCCGATTGCTCAGTTTGGCCGGGCGGCCAGCTCTAGGAAGAGTCTTGTCAGTTCCAAACTTCTTCCATTTAAGAATGATAGAGGCCACTGTGTTCTTGGGGACCTTCAATGCTGCAGACATTTTTTGGTACCCTTCCCCAGATCTGTGCCTCAACACAATCCTGTCTCAGAGCTCTACAGACAATTCCTTCGACCTCATGGCTTGGTTTTTGCTCTGACATGCCCTGTCAACTGTGGGACCTTATATAGACATGTGTGTGTCTTTCCAAATCATGTCCAATCAATTGAATTTGCCACATATGGACTCCAATCAACTTGTAGAAACAGGAAACAGGATGCACCGGAGCTCAATTTCAAGTCTCATAGCAAAGGGTCTGAATACTTAAATAAATATGCAACAATTTAAAAAAAACTGTTTTTGCTCTGTCATTATGGGGTATTGTGTGTAGATTGCAGATTTTTTTAAATTATTCATTACATCCTTTTTAGAATAAGACTGTAACATAAGAAAGTGTGGGAAAAGTGAAGCTGTCTGAATACACCGAATTCACTCTAAATACTGAACTTGTTTTTGCATGGATTCCGCGACGCGGTTTGCTTTTAACAGCTAGGACCGCTATTTCTTGTCCCAGAATCCCGCTTAACAGACAAGTTGAAGCCTGCTTGTCATAATGGCGCCGGAAGGGATGGCTGCCGTTTTACGGGCTCCTAACCAACTGTGCTATTTTGTGTGTTTTTTCGCTTTGTTTGTAACTTATTTTGTACATAATGTTGCTGCTACCATCTCTTATGACTGAAAAGAGCTTCTGGATATCAGAACAGCAGTTACTCAACTCGAACTGGACGAAGATGTTTTCTTTAATGAGTCTGATGCGAAGGAAATACTGCTTCTCCGAGAAAAGGCCCAAATCCCCGTCATTCGTGTGAAGAAAATAAGGAAATACAGGGGGCTGAGATCGGGGTGCCTTGTGAGAATTAGTCGGCGAGTGGGTAACCCGCCTCTACCATTCGTTTTATTGGCCAACGTGCAATCACTGGAGAATAAACTAGATGATCTCCGTTCGAGACTATCCTACCAACGGGACATAAACTGTAATATCTTATGTTTCACCGAATCGTGGCTGAACAACGACACGGATAATATAGAGTTGGCTGGGTTTTCCGTGCATCGGCAGGACAGAACAGCTACGTCTGGTAAGACAAGGGGTGGGGGTGGGGGTCTATTTGTCAATAACAGCTGGTGCGCAATGTCTAATATTAAGGAAGTCTCAAGGTATTGCTCACCTGAAGTAGAGTACCTCATGATAAGCTGTAGACCACACTATCTACCAAGAAAGTTTTCATCTATATTTTTCGTAGCCGTCTATTTAACACCACAAACCGATGCTGGCACTAAGACCGCACCCAACAAGCTGTAGAAGGCCATAAGCAAACAATAAAATTCTAATCCAGAAGCGGGGCTCCTAGGGACTTCATAGAAGGCAGACTTAAATCAGTTTTACATAATTTCTACCAGCATGTCACATGTGCGAGAAAGGAAACTCTACACCACCTTTACTCCACACACAGAGACGCATAAAAAGATCTCCCTCACCCTTCATTTGGCAAATCTGACCATAATTATATCCTCCTGATTCCTGCTTACAAGCAAAAGCTAAAGCAGAGAGTACCAGTGACTCACTCAATATGGAAGTGGTCAGATGATGCGGATGCTACGCTACAGGACTGTTTTGCTAGCACAGACTGGAATATGTTCTGGGATTCATCCAATGGCATTGAGGAAATTTACCACCTCAGTCACCGGCTTCATCAATAAGTGCATCAACGACGTCATCCCCACAGTGACCGTACGTACATACCCCAACCAGAAGCCATGGATTACAGGCAACATCCGCACTGAGATAAAGGCTAGAGCGGCCGCTTTCAAGGAGCGGGACACTAATCCGGACGCTTTTAAGACATCCCCCTATTCCATCACACAAACCATCAAACAGGCAAAGCGTCAATACAGGACTAACATTGAATCCTACTACACCGGCTCTGACGCTCGTCGGATGTGGCAGGACATGCAAACTATTATGGACTACAAAGGGAAACCCAGCCACGAGCTGGATGATCTAAATACCTTTTATGCTGGCTTCGAGGCAAGCAACACTGAAGCATGCATGAGAGCACCAGCTGTTCCTGACGACTGTGTGATCACGCTCTCCGTAGCCGATTTGAGCAAAACCTTTAAACAGGTCAACATTCACAAGGCTGCAGGGCCAGATGGAATACCAGGACGTGGACTAAGAGCGTGTGCGGACCAACTGGTGTAGTGCGTGCTTAGTCCCCTCCTGTACTCCCTGTTCACCCATGACTGCATGGCCAAGCACGACTCCAACACCATCATTAAGTTTGCCGACGACACAACAGTGGTAGGCCTGATCACCGACAATGATGAGACCGCCTATATGGAGGAGGTCAGAGACCTGGCAGTGTGGTGCCAGGACAACAACCTCTCCCTCAACGTGAGCAAGACAAAGGAGTTGATCGTGGACTACAGGAAAAGGAGGGCGGAACACGCCCCCATTCACATCGACTGGGCTGTAGTGGAGCGGTTCAAGAGTTTCAAGTTCCTTGGTGTCCACATCACCAACAAACTATCATGGGTCAAACACACCTAGTCAGTCGTGAAGAGGGCTTGACAACACCTTTTCCCTCTCAGGAGACTGAAAAGATTTGAAATGGGTCCCCAGATACTAAAAAAGTTCTACAGCTGCACCATCGAGAGCATCCTGACCGGTTGCATCACTGCCTGGTATGGCAACTGCTCGGCATCTGACCATAAGGCGCTACAGAAGGTAGTGCATATGACCCAGTACATCACTGGGGCCAAGCTTCCTGCCATCCAGGACCTATATACTAGGCGGTGTCAGAGGAAAGCCAAAAAAATTGTCAAAGACTCCATTCGCCCAAGTCATAGACTGTTCTCTCTGCTACCGCATGGCAAGCAGTACCGGAGCACCAAGTTTAGGTCCAAAAGGCTCCTTAACAGCTTCTACCCTCAAGCAATAAGATTGTTGAACAATTGATAAAATGGCCACCCGGACTATTTATATTGACACCACACCACTGCTGCTACTCGCTGTTTATTATCTATGCATAGTCACTTTACCCCTACCTACATGTACAAATTACCTTGACTAAACTGTACCCCCGCACATTGACTCGGTACCGGTACCCCCTGAAAATATCCTTGTTATTGTCATTTTATTGTGTTACTTAATTTTTTACTTAACTCTATTTCTTGAACTGCACTGTTGGTTAAGGGCTTGTAAGTAAGCATTTCACGGTAAGGTCTAGAACTGTTGTATTCGGCGCATGTGACAAAAAAAAGTGATTTGACTTGATTTGACAGAGCCTCTAACCTTATCTAGCTAAGCTGCTAGCTAAGCTGCTAGCCATCAAGCTAACGAAGTTAGTCCCAGATGAGTTTTGCAATGGAGAAATAAATGAACGGTTCCAGCGCTGTAGGAGCTGTATCTACTATGCTTTGTTTCAGGACAAACTAGATCACTCAGAGTTCCAATGCAGCTATTGTGGTCCTCTGTAGCTCAGCTGGTAGAGCACGGCGCTTGTAACGCCAAGATAGTGGGTTCGATCCCCGGGACCACCCATACACAAAAATGTATGCACGCATGACTGTAAGTCGCTTTGGATAAAAGCGTCTGCTAAATGGCATATTATTATTATTATTATTATTATTATTGTTTGCTTGCCGAGGATAATAGGATTGAAGTGGCTTCCTTGATCAAGCAGGTCACCAGCCTCCGTAATAAATTGGGGAAAACGCAGAGTGGAATGTTTACCTTTTCTACGCCGGTGGCTGGATGGCGTTTGCGCTTGTTGGATGCATCTCTGCCTTGTCGTTGTCCGACTGGCCGGTGTTTCCCGGAGTTCGTTTGCCAGGGGAGCCATCGCCTGCCTCTCCTCCCCCATCTGATAGTGGAGTCGAAGGAGCACAGCAAGAGGAGCATGCCAATCAAAGATGATCACTGAATCACTGGACCTTAACACCGGATCATCGCAACTAGCTAGCTGCAACCGAATGGCTGTTGTTGGCTAATCACCACTGCCCCGCCGATCCATCACGACTGGTCTGCCGACGTAATAGTCTGATGTGGTTAAAACAGGCTTCCCGTTGCGACGACCACGAAGATCCATCTGCTAAATTCAGAAATGTCTATCCTGGACTACAACATTTTCTGTCTAGATAGAACTGCCAAAGGGGGCGGAGTTGCAATCTACTGTAAAGATAGCCTGCAGAGCTCTATCATACTATCCAGGTCTGTGCCCAAACAGTTTGAGCTTCTACTTCTAAAAATCCACCTTTCCAGAAATAAGTCTCTCACTGTTGCCGCTTGCTACAGACCCCCCTCAGCCCCCAGTTGTGCCCTGGACACCATATGTGAATTGCTTGCCCCCCATCTATCCTCAGTTCGTACTGCTTGGTGACCTAAACTGGGATATGCTTAACACCCCAGCCGGCCTACAATCTAAACTAGATGCCCTCAATCTCACACAAATTATCAAGGAGCCTACCAGGTACAACCCTAAATCAGTAAACATGGGCACCCTCATAGATATCATCCTGACTAATTTACCCTCTAAATACACCTCTGCTGTCTTCAACCAGGATCTCAGCGATCACTGCCTCATTGCCTACGTCCGTAAGGGGTCCGCTGTCAAACGACCATCCCTCATCACTGTCAAACGCTCCCTAAAACACTTCAGCGAGCAGGCCTTTCTAATTGACCTGGCCCGGGTATCCTGGATGGATAATGACCTCATTCCGTCAGTATAAGATGCCTGGATGTTCTTCAAAAGTGCTTTCCTCTCCATCTTACATAAGCATGACGACTTGACTGCCCTTGACCAGCACAAAAACATCCTGTGGGGTACTGCATTAGCATCGATCAGCCCCCGCGATATGCAACTTTTCAGGGAAGTCAGGAAACAATATACACAATCAGTTAGGAAAGCAAAGGCTAGCTTTTTCAAACTGGTCATCCCCAAAGCCAACACCTCCTTTGGCCGCCATTCCTTCCAGTTCTCTGCTGCAAATGACTGGAATGAACTGCAAAAATCTCTGAAGCTGGAGACACTTATCTCCCTCACTAACTTTAAGCATCAGTTGTCAGAGCAGCTTACCGATCACTGCACCTGTACACAGCCCATCTGTAATTAGCCCACCCAACTACCTCATCCCCATATTGTTATTTACATTGTTATTTATTTTGCTCATTTGCACCCCAGTATCTCTATTTGGACATCATCTTCTGCACATCTATCACTCCAGTGTTAATACTAAATTGTAATTATTTTGTACTATGGCCTATTTATTGCCTTACCTCCATAACTTACTACATTTGCACACACTGTATTTAGATTTTCTATTGTGTTATTGACTGTACGTTTTGTTTATTCCATATGTAACTCTGTGTTGTTGTTGTTTTTATCGCACTGCTTTGCTTTATCTTGGCCAGGTCGCAGTTGTAAATGAGAACTTGTTCTCAACTGGCTTACCTGGTTAAATAAAGGTGAAAAAAATATATAACAAAAATACCCATCATATCTGGCCCTGTACCCTCTCTGAATCGTGGCATTGATTGCTTTAGCAGGATTCTTTCTCTTAACAACTGGCTATGTGATTATTGCAGCTCAATGGGTGTAACTTTTGTTGACAATTTCGATACCTTTTGGAAACAAAACACATTTTATAAGGAGGATGGCATCCACTCAAATTATTTGGTTTCCTGGATCCTTTCACAGCATTATAAGGCTGCGTTGAGACAATGATTAATCAATAGCCCAAGCCCAGCTCAGTTAATGCCTACCATTATGTTGCTGAGTTGTCATAATGTTTTTTCAAATGTACATTATACCAGGGGCATTGTTTTGTGGAAAATTACATAATTAGTCATGCTATCCCGTGGTTTACTGCTTAAAGAATAGTCTCTTGTTATATGCTAGTGTTTTTTCTAACCTGATACAAACTTGTCTTTGTGTGACTTGTCATAAGACTGGGCGTATAGCTAAGATCTGTTTAGGTGCAACCGCAGCATGTGAGACATCCCGTGGGTTTACTATCTGCAGGAAGTCAGCTGTGTGGAACCTTGCAGGAAGGACATTATAGTGTGAACTGTGACATAACGCAGTTATAAGGTTGAGCCCTCGTGCTATCAACCTCGAGCTATCTTAATCTACACAGACAAACCAACCACCTTTTACACTATGTTTCCACACATCTGCTAAAAAGAGGTAGTACTTTTTCTATAAAAGCTGAGACCCAACTATGATTCGTTGGGCCTTAACTATGCACTGTTGAAGTGCATGGTTAACTGCTCAGTTTTTGCAAATCTTATAATAAAGTTGTTGTTTGAAGAATCTGCAGTCTCTCGTCCCTTCAAACAGATACAACCCCCCACAATTGGTAGACACAAATGTAAATAACCTAACTGATGTCCCTCTAACTGCCCTGAATGCCTCTGTTGATCCTACAGCTACTGTATGTAGCAATCATGTACCTATGAACCAGAGTTATACTTATAGCACTGAGGCAGTGTGCCCTAGTAGGAATTCCACTGTGTGCAGCTCACCCTGCACTAACATAAATAACATGAGCATGTCTACTTCTGCTAAGCTTCCCAGTAAAGCAATGAAAGCAATCAAGTATCCCAGAAAAGTGCTAAAAATAGCCCATATTAACATATGTAGCCTAAGAAATAAGGTTCATGAAATCAAAAAATTGTTAGTAACATATGACATTCATGACATTTTTTATATTTTTGTCATTTAGCAGACACTCTTATCCAGAGCAACTTAAAGTTAGTGAGTGCATACATTTTCATACTAGCCCCCCATGGGAAATGAACCCACAACCCTGGCGTTGCAAGCGCCATGCTCTACCAACTGAGCTACAGGGGACAGAATTCATATTCTGACTATCTCTGAAACTCACTTAGATATTACCTTTGATGATACAGTGGTAGCAATACGTGGTTACAACATCTTCAGAAAATACAGAAATGCCAATGGGGGCGGTGTTGCGGTCTATATTCAGAACCACATTCCTTTAAAGCTTAGAGAGGATCTTATGTTAAATACAGTTGAAGTAATATGGTTACAGGTTCATCTGCCTCACCTAAAGCCCATTCTTGTGGGAAGCTGCTATAGACCACCAAGTGCTAACAGTCAGTATCTGGATAATATGTATGAAATGCTTGATAATGTATGTGATATCAACAGAGAAGTATATTTTCTGGGTTATTTATACAGTTGAAGTCGGAAGTTTACATACACTTAGGTTGGAGTCATTAAAACTCGTTTTTCAACCACACTACAAATTTGTTGTTAACAAACTATAGTTTTGGCAAGTCGGTTAGGACATCTCCTTTGTGCATGACACAAGTAATTTTTCCAACAATTGTTTACAGACAGATTATTTCACTTATAATTCACAGTATCACAATTCCAGTGGGTCAGACGTTTACATACACTAAGTTGACTGTGCCTTTAAACAGCTTGGAAAATTCCAGAAAATGATGTCATGACTTTAGAAGTTTCTGATGGGCTAATTGACACCATTTGAGTCAATTGGAGGTGTACCTGTGGATGTATTCCAAGGCCTACCTTCAAACTCAGTGCCTCTTTGCTTGACATCATGGGAAAATCAAAAGAAATCAGCCATGACCTCAGGAAAAAATGTGTAGACCTCCACAAGTCTGGTTCATCCGTGGGAGCAATTTCCAAATACCTGAAGGTACCACGTTCATCTGTACAAACAATAGTACGCAAGTATAAACACCATGGGACCACGCAGCCGTCATACCGCTCAGGAAGGAGACGCGTTCTGTCTCCTAGAGATGAACGTACTTTGGTGCGAAAAGTGCAAATCAATCCCAGAACAACAGCAAAGGACCTTGTAAAGATGCTGGAGGAAACAGGTACAAAAGTATCTATAGCCACAGTAAACCGAGTCCTATATCGACATAACCTGAAAGGCCGCTCAGCAAGGAAGAAGCCACTGCTCCAAAACCACCATAAAAAAGCCAGACTACGGTTTGCAACTAAACATTGGGAGAAAGATCGTACCTAGGGCGGCAGGTAGCTTAGCGGTTAAGAGTGTTGTGCCAGTAACCGAAAGGTCGCTGGTTCTAATCCCCGAGCCGACTAGGTGAAAAATCTGTCGATGTGCCCTTGAGCAAGGCACTTAACCCTAATTGCTCCTGTAAGTAGCTCTGGATAAGAGCGTCTGCTAAATGACCAATTTTTTTTTTTTTTTTTTTGGAGAAATGTCCTCTGGTCTGATGAAACAAAAATATAACTTTTTGGCCATAATGACCATGGTTATGTTTGGAGGAAATATGGGGGTGGCTTGCAAGCCGAAGAACACCATCCCAACCGTGACGCTCGGGGGTGGCAGCATCATGCTTTGGGGTTGCTTTGCTGCACGAGGGACTGGTGCACTTCACAAAATAGATGGCATCATGAGGAAGGAAAATTATGTGGATATATTGAACATCTCAAGACATCAGTCAGGAAGTCAAAGCTTGGTCGCAAATGGGTCTTCCAAATGGACAATGACCCCAAGCATACTTCCAAAGTCGTGGCAAAATGGCTTAAGGACAACAAAGTCAAGGTATTGGAGTGGCCATCACAAAGCACTGACCTCAATCCTATAGAACATTTGTGGGCAGAACAGAAAAAGCATGTGCGTGCAAGGCCTACAAACCTTACTTAGTTACACCAGCTCTGTCAGGAGGAATGGGCCAAAATTCACCCAACTTATTGTGGGAAGCTTGTGGAAGGCTACCCGAAACATTTGACCGAAGTTAAACAATTTAAAGGCAATGCTACCAAATACTAATTGAGTGTATGTAAACTTCTGACCCACTGGGATTATGATGAAATAAATAAAAGCTTAAATAAATAATTCTCTCTACTATTATTCTGACATTTCACATTCTTAAAATAAAGTGGTGATCCTAACTGACCTAAGACAGGGAATTTCTACTAGGATTAAATGTCAGGAATTGTGAAAAACTGATTTTAAATCTATTTGGCTAAGGTGTATGTAAATGTCCGACTTCAACTGTATATTGACTGGCTTTTATCAAGCTGCCCACTCAAGAAAAAGCTTCAAACTGTAACCAGTGCCTGCAACTTTGTTCAGGTTACCAGTCAACCTACCAAGGTAGTTACAAACAGCACAGCAATGAAATCATCAACATGGATTGATCACATCTTTATTAATGCTGCAGAAATTTGCTTTAATGCGGTATCCAAATCTATTGGATGTAGTGATCACAATATTGGGCCTAATATAGTGTATAAGAGGTCATACAATACGTTTTGTAGTGATTCTTATGTTGATGATGTAAGGAATATTTGCTAGTCTGTATTTGTATTTATTATAGATCCCCATTAGCTGCTGCCAAGGCAGTCATCCTGGAGTCCGGCAAAATTAAGGCATTTATACAATTTTAAAAACATTACAATACATTCATAACAGATTTCACAACACACTAAGTGTGTGCCCTCAGGCCTCTACTCTACTACCATATATCTACAACACAAAACCCATGTGTACGTGTGTGTATAGTGCGTATGTTATCATGTGTGTGTATGCATGTGTCTGTGCCTATGTTTGTGTTGCTTCACAGTCCCCGCTGTTCCATAAGGTGTATTATTATATATTTTTAAAAATCTGATTTTACTGCTTGCATCAGTTACTTGATGTGGAATAGAGTTCCATGTAGTCATGGCTCTATGTAGTACTGTGTGCCTCCCATAGCCTGTTCTGGACTTGAGGACTGTGAAGAGACCTCTGGTGGCATGTCTTGTGGGGTATGCATGGGTGTCAAACAGACTGCTCGGTGCACTCAACATGTCAATACCTCTCACAAATACATGTAGTGATGAAGTCAATCTCTCCTCCACTATGAGCCAGGAGAGATTAACATGCATATTATTAATGTTAGCTCTCTGTATACATGCAAGGGCCAGCCTTGCTGCCCTGTTCTGAGCCAATTGCAATTTTCCTAAGTTCCTCTTTGTGGCACCTGACCACACGACTGAACAGTAGTCCAGGTGCGACAAAACTAGAGCCTGTAGGTCCTGCCTTGTTGATAGTGCTGTTAAGAAGGTAGAGAAGCGCTTTATTATGGACAGACTTCTCCCCATCTTAGCTACTGTTGTATCAATATATTTTGACTGTGACAGTTTACAATTCAGGGTTACTCCAAGCAGTTTAGTCTCCTCAACTTGCTCAATTTCCACATTTTGTATTACAATATTTAGTTGAGGTTTAGGGTACAGTGAATGATATGTCCCAAATACAATACTTTTAGATTTTGAAATATTTAGGACTTACTTATTCCTTGCCACCCACTCTGAATCTAACTGCAGCTCTTTTTTTAATTGTTGCAGTCATTTCAGTCGCTGTAGTAACTGACGTGTATAGTGTCCAGTCATCCGCACACATAGACACACTGACTTTACTCAAAGCCAGTGGCATATCGTTAGTAGATTGAAAAAAGTAAGGGGCCTAGACAGCTGCCCTGGGGAATTCCTGATTTTACCTGGATTATGTTGGAGAGGCTTCCATTAAAGAACACCCTCTGTGTTCTGTTAGACAGGTAACTCTTTATCCACATTATAGCAGGGGGCCCTAGTTTTGTCTTACCTGGACTACTGTTCAGTCGTGTAGTCAGGTGCCACAAAGAGGGACTTCTGAAAGTTACAATTGGCTCAGAACAGGGAAGCACGGCTGGCCCTTAAATGTACACAGAAAGCTAACATTATGATATGCAAGTCAATCTCTCATGGCTCAAAGTGGAGGAGAGATTGACTCCATCACTACTTGTTTTTGTAAGAAGTGTTGACAAGCTGAATCCACCGAGCTGTCTGTCTAAATTACTAGCAGACAGCTCGGACACCCATGCATACCCCACAAGACATGACACCCGAGGTCTCTTCACAGTCCCCAAGTCCAGAACAGACTATGGGAGGTGCACAGTCCTACATAGAGCCATGACTACATGGAACTCTATTCCACATCAGGTAACTGATGCAAGCAGTAGAATCAGATTTAAAAAACAGATAAAAATACACCTTATGGAACAACGGGGACTATGAAGAGACACACACACAGGTACAGACACATGCATATGCACACATACGCTAGCATTCTACACACACGTACATTGAAATAACATTGTATGGTGGTATTATACATGTTGTATTGTAGATATGTAGTGGTGTAATATTGTTGTATGGTGGTATTATACATGTTGTATTGTAGATATGTAGTGGTGTAGCGATGCTATATGATGTACTGTTTTATTAGTTGTTTTATTTGTGATGTAAGTGCCTTAATGTGTTTGGACCCCAGGAAGAGTAGCTACTGCAGTAACTAATGGGGATCCATAATAAACCCCAGGAAGAGTAGCTGCTGCAGGAACTAATGGGGATCCATAATAAACCCCAGGAAGAGTAGCTGCTGCAGGAACTAATGGGGATCCATAATAAACCCCAGGAAGAGTAGCTGCTGCCTTGGCAGGAACTAATGGGGATCATAATAAACCACAGGAAGAGTAGCTGCTGCCTTGGCAGGAACTAATGGGAATCCATAATAAACCCCAGGAAGAGTAGCTGCTGCCTTGGCAGGAACTAATGGGGATCCATAATAAACCCCAGGAAGAGTAGCTGCTGCCTTGGCAGGAACTAATGGGGATCCAGAATAAACCCCAGGAAGAGTAGCTGCTGCCTTGGCAGGAACTAATGGGGATCCATAATAAACCCCAGGAAGAGTAGCTTCTGCCTTGGCAGGAAATAATGGGGATCCAGAATAAACCCCAGGAAGAGTAGCTGCTGCCTTGGCAGGAACTAATGGGGATCCAGAATAAACCCCAGGAAGAGTAGCTGCTGCCTTGGCAGGAACTAATGGGGATCCATAATAAACCCCAGGAAGAGTAGCTGCTGCCTTGGCAGGAACTAATGGGGATCCAGAATAAACCCCAGGAAGAGTAGCTGCTGCCTTGGCAGTAACTAATGGGGATCCATAATAAACCCCAGGAAGAGTAGCTGCTGCCTTGGCAGGAACTAATGGGGATCCAGAATAAACCCCAGGAAGAGTAGCTGCTGCCTTGGCAGGAACTAATGGGGATCCATAATAAACCCCAGGAAGAGTAGCTGCTGCAGTAACTAATGGGGATCCATAATAAACCCCAGGAAGAGTAGCTGCTGCCTTGGCAGGAACTAATGGGGATCCATAACAAACCCCAGGAAGAGTAGCTGCTGCCTTGGCAGGAACTAATGGGTATCCATAATAAACCCCAGGAAGAGTAGCTGCTGCCTTGGCAGGAACTAATGGGAATCCATAATAAACCCCAGGAAGAGTAGCTGCTGCCTTGGCAGTAACTAATGGGGATCCATAATAAACCCCAGGAAGAGTAGCTGCTGCCTTGGCAGGAACTAATGGGGATCCATAATAAACCCCAGGAAGAGTAGCTGCTGCCTTGGCAGGAACCAATGGGGATCCATAATAAATACAAACTCAAACTGGACCCTAAACTCATCGAGATGGAGAGGGCGCATAGAAAGGGCACTTTCTTCCCCGATGGACGGCCCAGATCTATAGTGGTGAAACTGCTCAGGTTCAAAGACAAGGAGGAGATTCTCAGGAGAGCCAAGTGCCTGACGGGAATTAAAATCTTCATCATTGAAGAATTCTCTGAAAAGGTACGCCTCAAAGAAAGGAACTGCTGCCACGACTAATTGAAGAACAAAGTAAAGACAACATACCTGAAGTGATCAGCTGGTCGTTCACCCCCCTCTCCTAGGTCTATGGCAAGGGATCAGCTGGTCGTTCACCCCCCTCTCCTAGGTCTATGGCAAGGGATCAGCTGGTCGTTCACCCCCCTCTCCTAGGTCTATGGCAAGGGATCAGCTGGTCGTTCACCCCCCTCTCCTAGGTCTATGGCAAGGGATCAGCTGGTCGTTCACCCCCCTCTCCTAGGTCTATGGCAAGGGATCAGCTGGTCGTTCACCCCCCTCTCCTAGGTCTATGGCAAGGGATCAGCTGGTCGTTCACCCCCCTCTCCTAGGTCTATGGCAAGGGATCAGCTGGTCGTTCACCCCCCTCTCCTAGGTCTATGGCAAGTGACTCCGCTATAGTGACTCCGCTATAGGGACTCCGCTATAGGGACTCCGCTATAGTCCACTGATTTGACACACACACACACACACACACATATTTACTCTACTTTGTTCATGTGTTTCACCTAACCTCATGACCAAAAACACACATTGCTGTAAATGTCTTAACCCTCTGAAGTCTTCAGTGGTGTTGTGTGGAGTGTCCATTTTGTTCATAAACGTTTTCAATTCTTTGTAAGAGAGGACCTCACACTTACATCTGATAACATTGATGTTGAATCTCTTTTCATAGAAATTCCTTCCTGTTCATTTTTTGGTGGTAAGAAAATGGTAATTGGATGCATTTATCATCCACCCGATTTTGACACTGGTAGTTTCATTGATTTCCTTGCATCAACCTTGGATTTGATTAATAATTAAGATAAAATTAGTTTTTTATTGGGTAATTACAACATAAACTTATTTAAAAGTGAGAACCACTCAGTGACATCTGACTTTGTGAATACTCCAGCTATCTGGGGCCCTCCCAGGTGGATAACGAATGCCAATCGGTCTGTATCCCCTCACCTATAAGAGTGGCCAGTTCATCTCCCACCCTTACTGATAATATTTTTTACAAATTCTTTATTTTTTATGGATAATACAGGTATACTTTATACTGACATTTCTGACCAATTTCCAATTTTCCAATTCTCTTTGGCAGCTGAAAATGAACAGATGGGAATGATTAGTATCATTAAATGTAGAATATTTAACAAAGGTAATTGAGAGCGCTTTAAGATGTTGATTGATGATATTTAAATGGGGAAATGTTTATAATCAGGCCGATGTGGAGTCTGCTTACCAGACTTTTCTCACATCTTTCAATTCTGTATTTCACCACTGCTTTCCCTTAGTTAAACCACGTAAGAGAGCAGCAGAAGGGTTCTGGAAACCTTGGTTTACAACCGGTCTAAAAAAAGTATCAGTAAAAAAAAAAAAGTTGTATGAAATGTTTCTCACAAATCCCTTTCCCCTGAATTCTGCAAATTATAAAAAGTATAAGAACAATTTGACTCACCTACATCAGATATCCCAAAAAAGATATTTAACTAACAAATTCCAAGAATGTATGTATGTATATATATATATATATATATATATATATATATATATATATATATATATATATATATATATATATATATATATATTTGTGAGAGAAAAAAAACATATGGGGGATTGGAAGTGATGCAGACAATTACATTGATGGAAGTTACAATCTATCTGCAATATTAAAGCTGATCTACCCCCCAAAACATAAAAATAAAGAAATCCTTAAATAATATAAAGTCAACTTGGAAAATTAGCAATCAACTGTTGAATAAGAAAACGGCCTCTCCAACTATCCCATCTCAATTTATTGTTGGAAATGAGACCTATAGTGATCCTGATGTTATTCCATGTGAATTTACTGTAATAACTTTTGTTGTGAATGTGTCAAAGAAAATAGAGAGAACTGATGGAAATCCCTTGGATTAAATTATTTGCTTCAATTTGATCCTCCTGATGTAATGGAGGTGATGGATTGCGAAAGTATTCACCCCACCTGGCATTTTTCCTATTTTGTTGCCTTACAACCTGGAATTAAAATTGATTTTTGGGGGGTTTGTATCATTTGATTTACACAACATGCCTACCACTTTGAAGATGCAAAATATTTTTTCTTGTAAAACAAACAAGAAATAAGACAAAAAAACGGAAAACTTGAGCGTGCATAACTATTCACCCCCCCCCAAAGTCAATACTTTGTAGAGCCACCTTTTGCAGCAATTACAGCTGCAAGTCTCTTGGGGTATGTCTCTATAAGCTTGGCATATCTAGCCACTGGGATTTTTGCCCATTCTTCAAGGCAAAACTGCTCCAGCTCCTTCAAGTTGGATGGGTTCCGCTGGTGTACAGCAATCTTTAAGTCATACCACAGATTCTCAATTAGATTGAGGTCTGGGCTTTGACTAAGCCATTCCAAGAAATGTAAATGTTTCCCCTTAAACCACTCGAGTGTTGCTTTAGCAGAATGCTTAGGGTCATTGTCCTACTGGAAGGTGAACCTCCATCCCAGTCTCAAATCTCTGGAAGACTTAAAAAGGTTTCCCTCAAGAATTTCCCTGAATTTTGTGCTGGTTAAGTGTGCCTTGAATTCTAAATAAATCACTGACAGTGTCACCAGCAAAGCACCCCCACACCATCACACCTCCTCCTCCATGCTTCACGGTGGGAACCACATATGTAGAGATCATCCGTTTACCTACTCTGCGTCTCACAAAGACACGGAGGTTGGAACAGAAAATCTCCAATATGGACTCCAGACCAAAGGACACATTTCCATTGCTTATGTTTCTTGGCCCAAGCAAGTCTCTTCTTCTTATTGGTGTCCTTTAGTAGTGGTTTCTTTGCAGCAATTCGACCATGCAGTCTCCTCTGAACAGTTGATGTTGAGATGTGTCTGTTACTTGAACTCTGTGAAGCATTTATTTTGGCAGAAATCTGAGGTGCAGTTAACTCTAATGAACTTATCCTCTACAGCAGAGGTAACTCTGGGTCTTTATTTCCAGTGGCAGTCCTCATGAGAGCCAGTTTCATCATAGTGCTTGATGGGTTTTGTGACTGCACTTTCAAAGTTCTTGAAATTTCTGGATTGACTGACATTCATGTCTTAAAGTAATAATGGACTGTCGTTTCTCTTTGCTTATTTGAGCTGTTCTTGCCATAATATGGACTTGGTCTTTTACCAAATAGGGCTATCTTCTGTATACCACCCCTACCTTGTCACAACACAACTGATTGTCTCAAATGCATTAAGAAGGAAATAACTTTCCACAAATTAACTTTTAACAAGGCACACCTGTTAATTGAAATGCATTCCAGGTGACTACCTCATGAAGCTGGTTGAGAGAATGCCAAGAGTGTGCAGGGCTGTCATCAAGGCAAAGGGTGGCTACTTTGAAGAATCTCAAATATATAATATATTTTGATTTGTTTAACACTTTTTTGGTCACTACATGATTCCATATGTGTTATTTCATTGTTTTGATGTCTTCACTGTTATTCTACAATGTAGAAAATAGTAAAAATACAGAAAAACACTTGAATGTGTAGGTGTGTCCAAACTTTTGACTGGTACTGTATATCTTCTCCAAATCTATGCAAACTGGTAATGTTCCTAAAGATCTGAAAATTGACAAATTTTCCCCCTCTATAAATATGGGATCCAAAATATTTTACAAATTATCACCCAATATCTGTCCTACCATGTTTTTCTAAAATCCTAGAAAAATTGGTGTATAAGAGAATGTTGAAACATTTAAATCAACACTGTATTCTATATGAGCACCAATATGGTTCCAACACTGTATTCTATATGAGCACCAATATGGTTCCAACACTGTATTCTATATGAGCACCAATATGGTTCCAATACTGTATTCTATATGAGCACCAATATGGTTCCAACCCTGTATTCTATATGAGCACCAATATGGTTCCAACCCTGTATTCTATATGAGCACCAATATGGTTCCAACACTGTATTCTATATGAGCACCAATATGGTTCCAACCCTGTATTCTATATGAGCACCAGTATAGTTTCAACACTGTATTCTATATGAGCACCAATATGGTTCCAACCCTGTATTCTATATGAGCACCAGTATGGTTTTGGTAAAAACTACTCCACAGATATGGCTCTTTTGCAACTTGTGGATAAAATATTTACAGCCTTTAACAACAATGAATACGCTATTGGCATCTTTTTAGATTTATCCAAAGCGTTTGACACGGATGATCATGAAATATGACTTTCTAAATTGCATTATTACGGTTTTCATGACTATACATATAATTGGCTATATAGTTATGTTTATGATAGAGAACAATTTGTTTATGCAAACAGCTGTGCATCTACCAGGGCCAAGATATCCTGTGGTGTCCCACAGGGTTGGATAATTGGACCTTTGTTATTCCTAATCTATATCAATGACCTTGGACCTTTGTTATTCCTAATCTATATCAATGACCTTGGACCTTTGTCATTCCTAATCTATATCAATGACCTTGGACCTTTGTCATTCCTAATCTATATCAATGACCTTGGACCTTTGTCATTCCTAATCTATATCGATGACCTTGGACCTTTGTCATTCCTAAACTATATTAATGACCTTGGACCTTTGTCATTCCTAAACTATATGAATGACCTTGAACCTTTGTCATTCCTAATCTATATTAATGACCTTGCTTCTGTGTCTCCTACCATACTTCCCCTTCTCTTTGCTGATGATACCAAGTAGATTTTATCACACAATCATTTTGATTCACTAATTAATGAAGCCAGCTCAGGCATGGACAAATGTTCCGAATGGTTCCAGATAAACAAGTTATCTTTAAATGTTAAAAAATCAAACTTTATTGTATTCACTAGTAAGAATAAGAAATATTGTAAAAAATGAGCCAGAATCTCAATTGGTGGGAATGAAATGGATGAAAAGTTTCATCTACAAATACTCACACCTCCCAGACAGTTTACCTAAACCCTTCAATGGATTCTTCCAGGTTAATTCCAAATCCATCTATATAACACAAGACACTGTGATAACCTTCACCCTCCCCACTGCCCCACCTCTCATAGTAAATTCTCTATCAGATATAGAATTCTTATCTTCACACTGCCAAAACATCATCATCCCTCAATAACTTAAAGGTAAGACTGGGGGTCAGCCTGATGAACCAAACTACTCAGTAATCTCCTCCATATAGCCCAACTCTCACACACTCACATGCACACGCACATTTAAACAAAACAAATACTGTTAGTTTTTTTTTCTCGTGATTACTGATCAATTAATTTATACATTTATGATTAGTAGGTTTTGTTATCCGTTTTAACAAAACCTTTTTATTTTTGTACTTATGTATTGTATATAGTTTTTTTGTGGTGTGGTTTTTATACAAGCCCCTGGGCTTCCAACTACACCTGCACACCGTTTATTTATTAGTTTTTATCTGTATTGTTGTTTATCAATTGTTTTCTTTGGTGCAAATTAAACTAAACAAAAACAAAGCCGTCCAGCCATTCATCCACCGACCCACCCATCCATCCATTATCTCCTGTATACTACTGACCTGTCTCCCTGGCGGTGGTGTCTTTAGGGAGGTCTGTATACTACTGACCTGTCTCCCTGGCGGTGGTGTCTTTAGGGAGGTCTGTATACTACTGACCTGTCTCCCTGGCGGTGGTGTCTTTAGGGAGGTCTGTATACTACTGACCTGTCTCCCTGGCGGTGGTGTCTTTAGGGAGGTCTGTATACTACTGACCTGTCTCCCTGGCGGTGGTGTCTTTAGGGAGGTCTGTATACTACTGACCTGTCTCCCTGGCGGTGGTGTCTTTAGGGAGGTCTGTATACTACTGACCTGTCTCCCTGGCGGTGGTGTCTTTAGGGAGGTCTGTATACTACTGACCTGTCTCCCTGGCGGTGGTGTCTTTAGGGAGGTCTGTATACTACTGACCTGTCTCCCTGGCGGTGGTGTCTTTAGGGAGGTCTGTATACTACTGACCTGTCTCCCTGGCGGTGGTGTCTTTAGGGAGGTCTGTATACTACTGACCTGTCTCCCTGGCGGTGGTGTCTTTAGGGAGGTCTGTATACTACTGACCTGTCTCCCTGGCGGTGGTGTCTTTAGGGAGGTCTGTATACTACTGACCTGTCTCCCTGGCGGTGGTGTCTTTAGGGAGGTCTGTATACTACTGACCTGTCTCCCTGGCGGTGGTGTCTTTAGGGAGGTCTGTATACTACTGACCTGTCTCCCTGGCGGTGGTGTCTTTAGGGAGGTCTGTATACTACTGACCTGTCTCCCTGGCGGTGGTGTCTTTAGGGAGGTCTGTATACTACTGACCTGTCTCCCTGGCGGTGGTGTCTTTAGGAAAGTCTGTATACTACTGACCTGTCTCCCTGGCGGTGGTGTCTTTAGGGAGGTCTGTATACTACTGACCTGTCTCCCTGGCGGTGGTGTCTTTAGGGCGGTCTGTATACTACTGACCTGTCTCCCTGGCGGTGGTGTCAGTGCTCCTGGTCTGTAGTGTCTTTAGGGAGGTCTGTAGTGTGGTGATGTCAGTAGCCTGTCTGTCCAGCATGGTGTTGACCCGGCTGACGTGGTGCCAAAGCCCAGCAACGTGCTTCTCCAACCCCTCCTTCACCCCCTGCACGCCGGCCGACACCCCGTCCAGCTGAACACACACCTTTTCCAGACGCTGGACACGACCCTCCACCCCAGACACACCAGAGCAACGCTGGAGCTCTGTATGCACCTAAAAAGAAGAAGAGCAATCAAAATATTTTGGGATCTCAATTAAATTGTAACAAGATAACAAGACAGATAACAGTGTTAACCACTAACTAATAACTGACCACTAGACTACTAAATAACTACCTGGTTAGTGAGACAACAGACTACTAGATAACTACCTGGTTAGGGAGATAACAGACTACTAGATAACGGACTACTAGATAACTACCTGGTTAGTGAGGCTGTCCAGTTTGGTTCTCAGCTCCTCCACCTGGCTGCTGCTGCTGCCCTCCCCCTCTTCTCTGGGGACCATTACACCCTCAGACACACTCTGGATCCTGGCTAACCCTTCCCCTGACCCGGCCCTTGCTCCAGCCCCAACCTGGCAGCAGGTGTTGTAGGTGGTGTTAATGCTGTTGAGGTCCTGGGTGTACTTGCTCAGAGAGTCCCCCAGCCCCGTAACTGCCACCCCCAGACCCCCCATATTGTCCTGCAGGATCACCATCCCCCTCTGGAGGTCCTCCACCGTCTTAATGCTCCGCTGCTGCCCCGCCATTTGCCTGTCTATAATCTCCTCCAGCTCGCTCAGTTTGTCAGAGTTGGCCGTCACATCCGTGTGGAGGATATCCAGGTCGTTACGACAGAGCTTCAGGTCCTTCACCACACTGTCCAGAACTACAGGGTGGGAGGACGCTCCAGGGTTGGTGTTGGTAAAGCCCCCAGTATTAGGTCCTCCACCACAGCTGGTAGCACAGAGCTCAGCCACAGCGGTCACCTTGTCATCCAGACCCTGCAGAAGAACCTTGTTGTTGTTCAGCTCAGCCTGCAGGGGAGAACAAGACAGAATCAGTTACCATGGACACATAACACACAAACACACTGCCATGTACAGTGCAGCGCCCCTCGAGGGCACAACGGCTGGAGATGGTACCTGGGATCTGAGACCAGCAGCCCTCCGTTTGCCAGTTCATCTCCCACTTTCTATCACCAGGTCTGGGATTAAAACCAACAACGTTGTTAAAACTGGTCCTCCTCTACCCTACTTGTCTACCTACAGTACCTGAGGGTCCACGCTCCCTCCTTCTTCAACAGGATATGACCCGTTGTTCATCTCGACCAGCATGGTGGTAAACTGGTCCTCCAGTGCGTTTACTCGTTCCTCCAGCAGCTGTCGTAGCTCCGCCCCCTGCTCGGCTAGTGCCCGGGTCAGCTTCTCCTCCACGTAGAAACAGTGGACCTCCGCGTTCTGCTCTGTCACATTCAGACGCGCCTCCAACTCATCCAGCCGAGACCCCACCTCTCCCTCTAGTCCTAACCCCTCCCCCTCTAGCGCTAACCCCTTTCCCTCTAGCTCCCCCTGTGGAGGGGACAGGTACTGCATTTCGTTGTCCATTCGGGCATTCAGGATGCGATGGGCCTCCGCAACACGCTCCAGCTCCCTCCACAGGTCAGATAGGTCACCACGCTGGACAGCTGGTAGGATACCTGGTGGCTGGTTATCCTGTCTAGCCAGGTCGGTCTGTCTTGCAGGGACAGTTTGTCTAAGGCTAGGTTTGGGATCAGTCTGTCTAACATTAGGTTTGGGGTCAGTCTGTCTGAGTGTCCGTCCGGGCTGGTCAGAGGCGGTGATGTCCAGTCTCAACTCCCTGATCTCCTCCTTTAGCTGCTCCTCCTTGTCCACCATTTCAGTCAGACTGAGCAGTCCTCTCTCCCGCTCCTCCTCACACCTCCTCTCCATCGACTGGATCCTTCCATCACAGGAGCTCTGCAGCTTCTCCACCTCCTTCCCCATCCTCTCCTCCATCATTCTCTCCATGCTGTCCTCCATGTTCTTCCTCAGGGAGCCCAGCTGCCTGTCCATGTATTTCTCTAGTAGCTCCTCCAGGTCAGCGGGGGCTCCACCCCCCACAGGGTTAGGGTCAGGGCCTTGCTGTGTCTGAGAGGCATCCAGCAGCAGGCGGATATGACCGCTGTGTGAGGTCACGGTTCCTCTCAGCTCCTCCAGAGCCTCCTCTTTACTCTTCAGAGAGGTGTTGACATCATCCAACCTGGCCAGGACCTTCTCCAGCCCCCTGTCCAGGACAGGCCCCCTGGTGGCCTGGTGCCCGTCGATCACTGACCCCTGGTGGTTGTCCGGCGGTACTGCGGCCTGCTCTATGTCGGGGACGTGGGCACTGTCGGGGGTCAGAGGGCGGAGGTTGTTGAGCAGGGTGACCAGCATCTTGGAGGTGTCCTCCTGCAGGTCAGTCCTCAGAGTGGAGCTCAGCCCAGTCACCGCAGCCTGCAGCGCCCCCACTGTTTGGGAGAGGCGCTGCACCTCCCCCTCCAGGAGACGCACCCTGTCTCTGTCTGCTCCTCCACCCCCATGCCTCCCCTCATACACCCCCGTCTCCCTCCTCTCTGGCCCTGAGACAGAGGACACAAGACACAGTTAAGTCAATACAACACACTAACACACTTCATATACTTTTCAAATCCATCTCTAAAAAGTGGATTGAGACAGCAGCAACATGTTATGTTGTCAAGTATCTTACTCTGTGTGTGTCTGGTCTGTTCAGGGATGGATCTGGTCTGGGGGTAGTGTGGTGCTGCCCCAGAGTTTTGGGTCTGGTGTGGCTGTGACCCTGCTGGCACTGTCTGTCTGTTAGGGTACTGGTTCTGGTAAGGCTGTGACCCTGCTGGTACCGTCTGTCTGTTAGGAGCAGCCTTCAGCTCAGAGCAGTCTGGTCCCTGGTAACTAGGGCAACACCTCCACTCCAGGTCTGTCACCGTCTTATAGGCGATCTTATAGGCTGGCCGGAACCGCGTCCGATACCTGGGAGAGACGGCAGGACACGCTCACATACGGACAAACACGTCTTCAGTGTTTCTACTTACGTCTATTATAGTGTTTCTCTGTTGATCATAGAATCTTTGTTGAGAATATTATAAACTGATGGGAAGTTAATGACAGTAACCTTGGGAACCTTAAAACAACAGGCCCTTCCCCTGGTGGTGATCTATAACGTCTATGTATATCTATGTATCTATAACGTCAATGTATATCTATGTATCTATAACGTCTATGTATATCTATGTATCTATAACGTCTATGTATATATATGTATCTATAACGTCTATGTATATCTATGTATCTATAACGTCTATGTATATATATGTATCTATAACGTCTATGTATATCTATGTATCTATAGCGTCTATGTATATCTATGTATCTATAACGTCTATGTAGAAACTCTGCTCTACTCTACTATACTCACACATGATTCTACCTCGCTCCTGATTGGAGGAATTGTAAGCGTTCCTTCCGGACTTGTCTCTGCGCTGCTGTGCTGTTTGTTGCTACTTAGCTACCTGACAAACTTTACAGTTTTTACTTTTAATAACCGTTTAATCAAAATCTGCATTTAACACATTTACTAACATCTTTAGTGTTTTCCTCGCTTGACTTTTTTCATTCAACTTTTTCACCCTGGACGCTTTATCTGGACATGGTTCTACAGGACCCTTTATCTGGACATGGTTCTACAGGACTCTTTATCTGGACATGGTTCTACAGGACTCTTTATCTGGACATGGTTCTACAGGACCCTTTATCTGGACATGGTTCTACAGGACCCTTTATCTGGACATGGTTCTACAGGACCCTTTATCTGGACATGGTTCTACAGGACCCTTTATCTGGACATGGTTCTACAGGACCTCCACCAGCCGAAGCTAAGTAGTAACATTAACATTATGCCATCTAATTGCAGTCGCTGTACTCATAATATACAGGAGAACTATCGCCTTATGGTGAGGATAGCCGTGCTGCAAGCCCAGCTTCAGATGCAATCGTTAGGCAAGGGCAATGTAAGTGTAGGAAAGGATGAAACAGCGTCTGTGCCACCAGTAAGTACAGATAGTAGTATAAATCCCCCCACACAGTCCCCGCAGCCGGACAATTTTCTTAAGGCTTCTGGAAATAAATGCTGTCGGCATGCTCAACCGGTGTCGCTCATTCAGCCGATAGAAACTTTCAACCGGTTCTCTCCATTAAGCAACGAGTCGGAGTCAGAGGCCGAGCCTTCTCAGGTCTCTCCTCCACCCGTTACGGGGTCTGAGCCGTCGAAGCCTTCCACCATTAGCTCTGACAAATTGAAAACCCTAGTCATTGGCGACTCCATTACCCGCAATATTAGACTTAAAAAGAATCATCCAGCGATCATACACTGTTTACCAGGGGGAAGGGCTACCGACGTAAAGGCTAATCTGAAGATGGTGCTGGCTGAGGCTAAGCTAGCTAAAGTACCAGCTCAATACGGAAGTGGTCAGATGACGCAAATGCTACGCTACAGGACTGTTTTGCTAGCACAGACTGGAATATGTCCCGGGATACATCCAATGGCATTGAGGAGTATACCACCTCAGTAATTGGCTTCATCAATAAGTGCATCGATGACGTCGTACCCACAGTGACCGTACGTACATATCCCAATCAGAAGCCATGGATTACAGGCAACATCCGCATCGAGCTAAAGGCTAGAGCTGCCATTTTCAAGGAGCGGGACACTGATCCGGACTCTTATAATAAATCCTGCTACGCCCTCAGACGAACCATCAAACAGGCACAGCGTCAATACAGGATTAAGATTGAATCCTACTACACCGGCTCTGACGCTCGTCGGATGTGGAAGGGCTTGAAAACTATTACGGACTACAAAGGGAAACCCAGCCGCGAGCTGCGCATTGACACGAGCCTACCAGATGAGCTAAATGCCTTTTATGCTCGCTTTGAGGCAAGCAACACTGAAGCATGCATGAGAGCACCAGCTGTTCTGGACGACTGTGTGATAACGCTCTCGGTAGCCGATGTGAGCAAGACCTTTAAACAGGTCAACATTCACAAAGCTGCGGGGCCTGACGGATTACCAGGAAGTGTTATCAAAGCATGCGCGGACCAACTGGCAAGTGTCTTCACCAAAAATTATTTACTGAAACTGGTTACAAATGACGGATTCACCCATGATTCACCAAATTATATTTTGAGGGAGGAAGCAAAGTTTTAAGCATATGTTTTCGTTTCAGTCGCCTCCAACTCCTCTAACCGAAGCTAATTGTATGGATTTTTTTTCTATTGATAATGTAAAATTAACAGCCATACAGAAAGACTCATCTGAAGGGGAAATTACAGAGGAGGAACTTCTGGATTCTTCTATTGGTTTTTAAATCAATCCACGATTGTGCACCCAAATACCTGTCAGACATGCTTTTAAATTATGTACCCAGTAGGTCCCTTAGGTCCTCTGGCCCTGGCCTTGTAACTATCCCAAAGCCTAGGACCAAGAGGTATGGAGAGGCATTCTTTAGTTACTATGCCTCCAGCCTCTGGAATAGCCTGCCAGAGAACCTGAGGGGGGCCGAAACTGTGGACATATTTAAAAGAGATCTTAAAATACATATTTTTAGCTTTGCTTTTCCTTAGGGTGCTTTTTAGTTATTCAGTTTATCATTCTTTTGTTTTTTAGCTTACAGTGGGGAAAAAAGTATTTAGTCAGCCACCAATTGTGCAAGTTCTCCCACTTAAAAAGATGAGAGAGGCCTGTAATTTTCATCATAGGTACACGTCAACTATGACAGACAAAATGAGGAAAAAAAATCCAGAAAATCACATTGTAGGATTTTTAATGAATTTATTTGCAAATTATGGTGGAAAATAAGTATTTGGTCAATAACAAAAGTTTCTCAATACTTTGTTATATACCCTTTGTTGGCAATGACACAGGTCAAACGTTTTCTGTAAGTCTTCACAAGGTTTTCACACACTGTTGCTGGTATTTTGGCCCATTCCTCCATGCAGATCTCCTCTAGAGCAGTGATGTTTTGGGGCTGTCGCTGGGCAACACGGACTTTAAACTCCCTCCAAAGATTTTCTATGGGGTTGAGATCTGGAGACTGGCTAGGCCACTCCAGGACCTTGAAATGCTTCTTACGAAGCCACTCCTTCATTGCCCGGGAGGTGTGTTTGGGATCATTGTCATACTGAAAGACCCAGCCACGTTTCATCTTCAATGCCCTTGCTGATGGAAGGAGGTTTTCCACTCAAAATCTCACGATACATGGCCCCATTCATTCTTTCCTTTACACGGATCAGTCGTCCTGGTCCCTTTGCAGAAAAACAGCCCCAAAGCATGATGTTTCCACCCCCAAGCTTCACAGTAGGTATGGTGTTCTTTGGATGCAACTCAGCATTCTTTGTCCTCCAAACACGACGAGTTGAGTTTTTACCAAAAGGTTCTATTTTGGTTTCATCTGACCATATGACATTCTCCCAATCCTCTTCTGGATCATCCAAATGCACTCTAGCAAACTTCAGACGGGCCTGGACATGTACTGGCTTAAGCAGGGGGACACATCTGGCACTGCAGGATTTGAGTCCCTGGCGGCGTAGTGTGTTACTGATGGTAGGCTTTGTTACTTTGGTCCCAGCTCTCTGCAGGTCATTCACTAGGTCCCCCCGTGTGGTTCTGGGATTTTTGCTCACCGTTCTTGTGATCATTTTGACCCCACGGGGTGAGATCTTGCATGGAGCCCCAGATCGAGGGAGATTATCAGTGGTCTTGTATGTCTTCCATTTCCTAATAATTGCTCCCACAGTTGATTTCTTCAAACCAAGCTGCTTACCTATTGCAGATTCAGTCTTCCCAGCCTGGTGCAGGTCTACAATTTTGTTTCTGGTGTCCTTTGACAGCTCTTTGGTCTTGGCCATAGTGGAGTTTGGAGTGTGACTGTTTGAGGTTGTGGACAGGTGTATTTTTATACTGATAACAAGTTCAAACAGGTGCCATTAATACAGGTAACGAGTGGAGGACAGAGGAGCCTCTTAAAGAAGAAGTTACAGGTATGTGAGAGCCAGAAATCTTGCTTGTTTGTAGGTGACCAAATACTTATTTTCCACCATAATTTGCAAATAAATTCATAAAAAATCCTACAATGTGATTTTCTGGATTTTTTTTCCTCAATTTGTCTGTCATAGTTGACGTGTACCTATGATGAAAATTACAGGCCTCTCTCATCTTTTTAAGTGGGAGAACTTGCACAATTGGTGGCTGACTAAATACTTTTTTCCCCCACTGTATGTTTGTTGTGTAGTAAATATTTCAGCTTTTATTTTCATTTTTTAAAATTAGTTTTTTCCTGTAAAGCACATTACGTTGCATTCCATGTCTGTATAAATAAAGCTTGATATGATTACTGTAGAAACAGTACTCTACTGTAGAAATCACAGGAGCTGGGGAATCCTACACAAGCTACTGGGGAATCCTACACAAGCTACTGGGGAATCCTACACAAGCTACTGGGGAATCCTACACAAGCTACTGGGGAATCCTACACAACCTACTGGGGAATCCTACACAAGCTACTGGGGAATCCCTAACAAGCTACTGGGGAATCCTATACAAGCTACTGGGGAATCCTACACAACCTACTGGGGAATCCACGCCCACCTACTTTTTCTTTCTCCAGTAGGTGGACGCCTCTCTGGCCTGGTGGGAGTGTCTCCACAGCCGACTGGCAGGTGCTCTGCAGGGATCCTTCCCCGAAGGAGTCTCCCCCTTCCCTGAATAATGGAGTTAGCGGGTTGCTTCTGGATGACTTAGTGGATGTTCTTGATCCTACCAACCAGCCATGGAGGCACGTCACTCACCGTGGAAGTAGAAAGCAGCGGCCTTTGGCAATATGGGCCTCCTTGGTGATGAGAAGCCCAGACCGCATACAGACTTCAAACAGCATCGCCGCCCTTGATCCAGAGGTTCCAGCAACTTCATCCCTTGGGGCTTCCGCTTCGAGATCAGATCCGGAGGTACCCCTGTTCTGAATCCTCCCTCTCCGGTGTCTTCTACGGTGAATGAGGCTTCGTTGGTTATGGGAGGCTATAACCGGGTACCAAGAGTTACTAGGCTCCCCACCGTTCTACGTCAGTACACGGAGTTTGATGCTGTTGTAGTCCATGTGGGATTTAATGACATTAGGAATGTTAGCTCGGAACGGCTGAAACAGGATTTTGAAGAACTGATTGGGTCTCTGCTGGACACCAAAAAACATCCTATAATTTCTGGCCCTGTGCCCTCGCTGGGTCGATGTAGTGAACGTTTTAGCAGGCTATGTGTGCTTCACAACTGGCTACATGACTACTGCAGCTCCATTGGTGTAACTTTTGTAGACAACTTTGACACCTTTTGGAAGCAGAAAATGCTCAACAAGGAGGATGGGATCCACCCTAATCATCTGCCTGGATCCTGTCCAAACACTACAATCAATTTTCAATCAATTTTATTTTATATAGCCCTTCTTACATCAGCTAATATCTCGAAGTGCTGTACAGAAACCCAGCCTAAAAACCCCAAACAGCTAGTAATGCAGGTGTAGAAGCACGGTGGCTAGGAAAAACTCCCTAGAAAGGCCAAAACCTAGGAAGAAACCTAGAGAGGAACCAGGCTATGAGGGGTGGCCAGTCCTCTTCTGGCTGTGCCGGGTGGAGATTATAACAGAACCATGCCAAGATGTTCAAAAAATGTTCATAAGTGACAAGCATGGTCAAATAATAATCAGGAATAAATCTCAGTTGGCTTTTCATAGCCGATCATTAAGAGTTGAAAACAGCAGGTCTGGGACAGGTAGGGGTTCCATAACCGCAGGCAGAACAGTTGAAACTGGAATAGCAGCAAGGCCAGGCGGACTGGGGACAGCAAGGAGTCACCACGGCCGGTAGTCCCGACGTATGGTCCTAGGGCTCAGGTCTCTCAGTTGGCTTTTCATAGCCGATCATTAAGAGTTGAAAACAGCAGGTCTGGGACTGGTAGGGGTTTCGTAACCGCAGGCAGAACAGTTGAAACTGGAATAGCAGCAAGGCCAGGCGGACTGGGGACAGCAAGGTGTCATCATGCCCGGTAGTCCTGACGTATGGTCCTAGGGCTCAGGTTCTCAGAGAGAAAGAGAGAACGAGAGAATTAGAGAGAGCATACTTAAATTCACACAGGACACTGGATAAGACAGGAGAAGTACTCCAGGTATAACCAACTAACCCCAGCCCCCCGACACATAAACTACTGCAGCATAAATACTGGAGGCTGAGACAGGAGCGGTCCGGAGACACTGTGGCCCCATCCGAAGAAACCCCCGGACAGGGCCAAACAGGAAGGATATAACCCCACCCACTCTGCCAAAGCACAGCCCCCGCACCACTAGAGGGATATCCTCAACCACCAACTTACAATCCTGAGACAAGGCCGAGTATAGCCCACAGAGGTCTCCACCACAGCACAAACCAAGGGGGGGCGCCAACCCAGACAGGAAGATCACGTCAGTAACTCAACCCACTCAAGTGACGCACCCCTCCTAGGGATGGCATGAAAGAGCACCAGCAAGCCAGTGACTCAGCCCCTGTAACAGGGTTAGAGGCAGAGAACCCCAGTGGAGAGAGGGGAACCGGCCTGGCAGAGACAGCAAGGGCTGTTCGTTGCTCCAGAGCCTTTCCGTTCACCTTCACACTCCTGGGCCAGACTACACTCAATCATATGACCTACTGAAGAGATAAGTCTTCAGTAAAGACTTAAAGGTTGAGACCGAGTCTGCGTCTCTCACATGGGTAGGCAGACTGTTCCATAAAAATGGAGATCTATAGGAGAAAGCCCTGCCTCCCGCTGTTTGCTTAGAAATTCTAGGGACAATTAGGAGGCCTGCGTCTTGTGACCGTAGCGTACGTATTGGTATGTACGGCAGGACCAACTCGGAAAGATAGGTAGGAGCAAGCCCATGTAACGCTTTATAGGTTAACAGTAAAACCTTGAAATCAGCCCTTGCCTTAACAGGAAGCCAGTGTAGGGAAGCTAGCACTGGAGTAATATGATCAAATTTCTTGGTTCTAGTCAGGATTCTAGCAGCCGTATTTAGCACTAACTGAAGTTTATTTAGTGCTTTATCCGGGTAGCCGGAAAGTAGAGCATTGCAGTAGTCTAACCTAGAAGTAACAAATGCATGGATTAATTTTTCTGCATCATTTTTGGACAGAACATTTCTGATTTTTGCAATGTTACGTAGATGGAAAAAAGCTGTCCTTGAAACAGTCTTGATATATTCGTCAAAAGAGAGATCAGGGTCAAGAGTAACGCCGAGGTCCTTCACAGTTTTATTTGAGACGACTTTACAACCATCAAGATGAATTGTCAGATTTAACAGAAGATCTCTTTGTTTCTTGGGACCTAGAACAAGCATCTCTGTTTTGTCCGAGTTTAAAAGTAGAAAGTTTTCAGCCATCCACTTCCTTATGTCTGAGACACAGGCTTCTAGCGAGGGCAATTTTGGGGCTTCACCATGTTTCATTGAAATGTACAGCTGTGTGTCATCCGCATAGCAGTGAAAGTTAACATTATGTTTTCGAATAACATCCCCAAGAGGTAAAATATATAGTGAAAACAATAGTGGTCCTAAAACGGAACCTTGAGGAACACCGAAATGTACAGTTGATTTGTCGGAGGACAGACCATTCACAGAGACAAACTGATATCTTTCCGACAGGTAAGATCTAAACCAGGCCAGAACTTGTCCGTGTAGACCAATTTGGGTTTCCAGTCTCTCCAAAAGAATGTGGTGATCGATGGTGTCAAAGGCAGCACTAAGGTCTAGTAGCACGAGGACAGATGCAGAGCCTCGGTCTGATGCCATTAAAAGGTCATTTACCACCTTCACAAGTGCAGTCTCAGTGCTATGATGGGGTCTAAAACCAGACTGAAGCATTTCGTATACATTGTTTGTCTTCAGAAAGGCAGTGAGTTGCTGCGCAACAGCTTTTTCTAAAATTTTTGAGAGGAATGGAAGATTCGATATAGGCCGATAGTTTTTTATATTTTCCGGGTCAAGGTTTGGCTTTTTCAAGAGAGGCTTTATCACTGCCACTTTTAGTGAGTTTGGTACACATCCGGTGGATAGAGAGCTGTTTATTATGTTCAACATAGGAGGGCCAAGCACAGGAAGCAGCTCCTTCAGCAGTTTAGTAGGAATAGGATCCAGTATGCAGCTTGAAGGTTTAGAGGCCATGATTATTTTCATCATTGTGTCAAGAGATATAGTACTAAAACACTTAAGTGTCTCTCCCGATCCCAGGCCCCCGCAGAGCTGTGCAGATCCAGGCAGCGTTGAGGCAATGACTGATCAAATCAAGCTCCTCAAAGGTATTTACTCCCATTAAATCACAGCGATATCATTCCGCCACAGCTTCCCATGTTGATAGATATTTACTCCCATTAAATCACTGCGATATCATTCCGCCACAGCTTCCCATGTTGATAGATATTTACTCCCATTAAATCACTGCGATATCATTCCGCCACAGCTTCCCATGTTGATAGGGGTATTGTAAATAGTAATTATGTGCCTGTTAATTTAATTTCCATTGATATCTCTGTTAGCTCCTATAAAGAATCCACCTATAAATAGTTTTATATCAAGCTATCGTATTGCTACATGTGCTCATAAGCATAGGGGTATTGTTAATAGTTAGGGTTAGGGTTAGGGTTAGGGTCAGGGTCAGGGTTAGGGTTAGGGTCAGGGTCAGGGTCAGGGTTAGGGTTAGGGTCAGGGTCAGGGTTAGGGTTAGGGTCAGGGTCAGGGTTAGGGTTAGGGTTAGGGTCAGGGTTAGGGTCAGGGTCAGGGTCAGGGTTAGGGTTAGGGTCAGGGTTAGGGTCAGGGTCAGGGTCAGGGTTAGGGTTAGGGTCAGGGTTAGGGTCAGGGTCAGGGTCAGGGTTAGGGTTAGGGTTAGGGTCAGGGTTAGGTTCTGGTAATCTTGTGCACATTGACCTGAATTCTACTATTAGAGCTGCAACTTTGAATCCAATCAGGAAGCCCATTGTGGCTAGCTCATTCAGTTCTATTGACTCATGCGTCACCATGTTTTCAAATCTTGCAGAGGGCTTGGACTGTTACATATAAATGTACGAAGCCTGATGTCTAAACTTTCTGAATGTCACTAGCCCAGACGTTCTGGCTATCTCAGAGACCTGGCTGAATAATTTGATTATGGATAAGGACATTGCCATTGCAGACCCGAACATTTTCAGATGTGATAGACTAAAGAAAAGGGTGAACGGTGGCTATTTATGTAAGATCTACTCATATGGCATCATGCTGTTTTAGCAATCCTTGTCCTCAAAATGTGTGAGCTGTTGGTTATAAAAGTGGCCATAAGCCAAAATATGCATATATCTATTGATGCAGTCTACCAGCCAGCCCATACAGCCGCTTCGGCGGAGGCTGTTAGTAATCTTTCTGATTATTTAAAACCCTTTCTGGTATCTGAAGTGGTTGTGTTAGGAGATCTAAATCCTGATTGGCTTACACATGCCTCAGATCAGTTGAAGAATATCTGTTTTGAGTTTAACTTGACTCAGCTGATAATGAAAACCTAGCAAACTCCTCATTGATCATTAACCCTAACCCTAACCCTAACCCGGGAAAATGTAGTCAGGGTTTTTCTTTTTGGCAACTCACAGAAACTGAAGTTCTTGCTGCCTTAATAGCTATCGACACCAAGAAGTCATTAGGGGCTAACAATTTGGACCCATCTTTGCTTAAGTACGCAGCGCTCCCCTCATTGCTGGCTCAGTAACACACATGTTTTATTTTACTTTAGTATCAGGAAATATTCCAAAAGTGTGGAAAGCAGCTTTTGTGCTGCCACTCCATAAGGGTGGTGATGGTAGTGATCTCGATTACCGACCCATTTCCAGGCGCCCTTGTCTTGCGAAAATCCTAGAATCATTGGTCAACAAACAGCTACTGTACATTATTTTCTATCTGTAAATGGTATTCTTAATGTTAATCCATCCAGATTCAGACCAAAAACATAGCACCACTACGGCTACCATGCTTGTTGTAAATTATATTGCAAATGCCTTAGATGATAGAAAGACTTGTGCTGCCATGTTTGTAGATTTACTGTAGACCATGTTATTCTGTTGAATAAGCTGTCCTCGATAGGGTTGGGTACTTATGCTTGCAGAAGGTTTTATAATTATCTCAATGGCAGAACTCAGGTCATCAAAGTAGATGGGGTCAAATCTGATTTTTTTTGCAACCTTTAAATTTTTTTTAATTCACCTTTATTTTAACAGGGAAGACATATTGAGACCTCATCAGGGTCTTGACCTTACTGCAGTTCGGCATCTTAACCGACTTCAGTGGGCATATCCCCTGCTGATTTTGTACATTTGCCCACTGACAAAGAAATTATCAGTCTATAATTTTAATGGTAGGTATATTTGAACAGTGAGAGACAGAATAACAACAGAAAAATCCAGAAAAATGCATGTCAAAAATGTTAGAAATTGATTTGCATTTTAATGAGGGAAATAAGTATTTGACTCCCTCTCAATCAGAAAGATTTCTGGCTCCCAGGTGTCTTTTATACAGGTAACAAACTGAGATTAGGAGCACACTCTTAAAGGGAGTGCTCCTAATCTCAGCTTGTTACCTGTATAAAAGACACCTGTCCAGAGAAGCAATCAAACAATCAGATTCCAAACTCTCCACCATGGCCAAGACCAAAGAGCTCTCCAAGGATGTCAGGGACAAGATTGCAGACCTACACAAGGCTGGAATGGGCAACAAGACCATCGCCAAGCAGCTTGGTGAGAAGGTGACAACAGTTGGTGCGATTATTCGCAAATGGAAGAAACACAAAATAACTGTCAATCTAACTCGGCCTGGGGCTCCATGCAAGATCTCACCTCGTGGAGTTGCAATGATCATGAGAACGGTGAGGAATCAGCCCAGAACTACACGGGAGGATCTTGTCAATGATCTCAAGGAAGCTGGGACCATAGTCACCAAGAAAACAATTGGTAACACACTACACCATGAAGGACTGAAATCCTGCAGCGCCCGCAAGGCCCCCCTGCTCAAGAAAGCACATATACAGGGCCGTCTGAAGTTTGCCAATGAACATCTGAATGATTCAGAGGAGAACTGGGTGAAAGTGTCAGATGAGACCAAAATCGAGCTCTTTGGCATCAACTCAACTCGCCGTGTTTGGAGGAAGAGGAATGCTGCCTATGACCCCAAGAACACCATCCCCACCGTCAAACATGGAGGTAGAAACGTTATTCTTTGGGGGTGTTTTTCTGCTAAGGGGACAGGACAACTTCACCGCATCAAAGGGACGATGGACAGGGCCATGTACCATCAAATCTTGGGTGAGAACCTCCTTCCCTCAGCCAGGGCATTGTAAATGGGTCGTGGATGGGTATTCCAGCATGACAATGACCCAAATCACACGGCCAAGGCAACAAAGGAGTGGCTCAAGAAGAAGCACATTAAGGTCCTGGAGTGGCCTAGCCAGTCTCCAGACCTTAATCCCATAGAAAATCTGTGGAGGGAGCTGAAGGTTCGAGTTGCCAAACGTCAGCCTCGAAACCTTAATGACTTGGAGAAGATCTGCAAAGAGGAGTGGGACAAAATCCCTCCTGAGATGTGTGCAAACCTGGTGGCCAACTACAAGAAACGTCTGACCTCTGTGATTGCCAACAAGGGTTTTGCCACCAAGTACTAAGTCATGTTTTGCAGAGGGGTCAAATACTTATTTCCCTCATTAAAATGCAAATCAATTTATAACATTTTTGACATGCGTTTTTCTAGATTTCTTTGTTGTTATTCTGTCTCTCACTGTTCAAATAAACCTACCATTAAAATTATAGACTGATAATTTCTTTGTCAGTGGGCAAACGTATGTATATGTGCTTTCTTGAGCAGGGGGACCTTGCGGGCGCTGCAGGATATCAGTCCTTCACGGCGTAGTGTGTTACCGATTGTTTTCTTGGTGACTATGGTCCCAGCTGCCTTGAGATCATTGACAAGATCCTCCCGTGTAGTTCTGGGCTGATTTCTTACTGTTCTCATGATCATTGCAACTCCACAAGGTGAGATCTTGCATGGAGCCCCAGGCCGAGGGAGATTGACAGTTCTTTTGTGTTTCTTCCATTTGCAAATAATCACACCAACTGTTGTCACCTTCTCACCAAGCTGCTTGGCGATGGTCTTGTAGCCCATTCCAGCCTTGTGTAGGTCTACAATCTTGTCCCTGACATCCTTGTAGAGCTCTTTGGTCTTGGCCATGGTGGAGAGTTTGGAATCTGATTGATTGCTTCTGTGGACAGGTGTCTTTTATACAGGTAACAAGCTGAGATTAGGAGCACTCCCTTTAAGAGTGTGCTCCTAATCTCAGCTCGTTACCTGTATAAAAGACACCTGGGAGCCGGAAATCTTTCTGATTGAGAGGGGGTCAAATACTTATTTCCCTCATTAAAATGCAAATCAATTTATAACATTTTTGACATGCGTTTTTATAGATTGTGTTGTTGTTATTCTGTCTCTCACTGTTCAAATAAACCTACCATTACAATTATAGACTGATCATTTCTTTGTCAGTGGGCAAACGTACAAAATCAGCAGGGGATCAAATACTTTTTTCCCTCACTGTAGCTGCTACCGATCTATGTTTTGGTGTTTGTCTTGTTTGGTCTTAATTGTGTACACCTGTTCCCAATGATGTTGTATTGTATTCCCTATATAACCCTCTGTCTTTCATTGTGTATTGTGTGTGATTGTTTTTGTCATTTCGGCAGTTGCTTATTGTGCTGGTACTTTTCCTCCCTGTTTGGAGGTTGTTTTGTACTCTGGGTACTTTGTTAGTAAAGTATGTTTCCAGTAGCGCGGTGTCCTGCGTTTGACTTCGCCTACCGCATTCACGTCGCACATGACACGGACAAGCTAAACACCTTCTTCGCCCGCTTTGAGCACCACAGTGCCACCGACGGGGCCCGCTCCCAAGGAATGTGGGCTCTCATTTTCGTGGCCAACATGAGTAAGACATTTAAGCGTGTTAACCCTCGCAAGGATGACGGCCCAGACGGCATCACTAGCTGAGTCCTCAGAGCATGATCAGACCAGCTGGCTGGAGTTTTTACGGACATATTCAATTTCTCCCTATCCCAGTCTGCTGTCCCCGCTTGCTTCAAGATGTCCACCATTTATCCTGTACCCAAGAAAGCAAAGGTAACTGAACAAAATGACTATCGCTCCGTAGCACTCACTTCTGTCATCATGAAGTGCTTTGAGAGGCTAGTTAAGGATCATATCACCTCTACCTTACCTGACACCCTAGACCCACTTCAATTTGCTTACCGCCCCAATAGATCAACAGACGATGCAATCACCATCACACTGCACACTGCCCTATCCCATCTGGACAAGAGGAATACCTATGTAGAGAATGCTGTTCATTGACTATAGCTCAGCATTCAACAACATAGTACCCTCCAAGATCATCATTAAGCTCGAGGCCCTGGGTCTGAACCCCGCCCTGTGCAACTGGGTCCTGGACTTCCTGACGGGCCGCCCCCAGGTGATGAAGGTAGGAAACAACATCTCCACTTTGCTGATCCTCAACACTGGAGCCCTACAAGGGTGCGTGCTCAGCCCCCTCCTGTACTCCCTGTTCACCCATGACTGCGTGGCCAAGCACGCCTCCAACTCAATCATCAAGTTTGCAGACGACACAACAGTAGTAGGCTTGATTACCAACAATGACGATAACCTCTCCCTCAACGTCAACCAAATGAAGGAGCTGATCATGGACTTCAGGTAACAGCAGAGGGAGCGTGCCCCTATCCACATCAACGGGACCGCAGTGGAGAAGGTGAAAAGCTTCAAGTTCCTTGGTGTACACATCACTGACAATCTGAAATGGTCCACCCAAACAGACAGTGTGGTGAAGAACGCACAACAGCGCCTCTTCAATCTCAGGAGGCTGAAAGAATGTGGCTTGGCACCTAAAACCCACAAACTTTTACAGACGCACCATTGAGAGCATCCTGTCGGGCTGTATCACCGCTTGGTACAGCAACTACACCACCCGCAACCGCAGGGCTCTCCAGAGGGTTGTGCGGTCTGCACAACGCATCAACGGGGGCACACCGATGTCATGGGAAGGCCAAAAAGATAATCAAGGACATCAACCACCCGAGCCACGGCCTGTTCACCCCGCTATCATCCAGAAGGCGAAGTCAGTACAGGTGCATCAAAGCTGGGACCGAGAGACTGAAAAACAGCTTCTATCTCAAGGCCATCAGACTGTTAAATAGCCATCACTAGCCGGCTACCAGCCGGTTACTCAACCCTGCACCTTAGAGGCTTCTGCCCTATATACAGTTGAAGTCGGAAGTTTACATACACTTAGGTTGGAGTCATTAAAACTTGTTATTCAACCACTCCACACATTTCTTGTTAACATCTATAGTTTTGGCAAGTCGATTAGGACATCTACTTTGTGCATGACACAAGTAATTTTTTCAACAATTGTTTACAGACAGATTATTTCAATTATAATTCACTGTATCACAATTCCAGTGGGTCAGAAGTTTACATACACTAAGTTAACTGTGCCTTTAACCAGCTTGGAAAATTCCAGAAAATTATGTCATGGCTTTAGAAGCTTCTGGTGGGCTAATTGACATCATTTGAGTCAAATGGAGGTGTACCTGTGGATGTATTTCAAGGCCTACCTTCAAACTCAGTGCCTCTTTTCTTTATTAACGTACTTTGGTGCGAAAAGCGCAGATCAATCCCAGAACAAGAGCAAAGGACCTTATGAAGATGCTGGAGGAAACAGGTTCAAAAGTATCTATATCCACAGTAAAACGAGTCCTACATCGACTTAACCTGAAAGGCCGCTCAGCAAGGAAGAAGCCACTGTTCCAAAACCGCAATAAAAAAGCCAGACTACGGTTTGCAACTGCACATGGGGACAAAGATCATACTTTTTGGAGAAATGTCCTCTGGTCTGATGAAACAAAAATAGAACTGTTTGGCCATAATGACCATCGTTATGTTTGGAGGAAAAAGGGGGTTACTTGCAAGCTGAAGAACACCATCCCAACCGTGAAGCACGGGGGTGGCAGCATCATGCTGTGGGGGTGCTTTGCTGCAGGAGGGACTGGTGCACTTCACAAAATAGATGGCATCATGAGGAAGAAAAATTATGTAGATATATTGAAGCAACATCTCAAGACATCAGTCAGGAAGTTAAAGCTTGGTCGCTTATTGTGGGAAGCTTGTGGAAGGCTACCCGAAACGTTTGACCCAAGTTAAACAATTTAAAAGCAATGCTACCAAATACTAATTGAGTGTATGTAAACTTCTGACCCACTGGGAATGTGATGAAATAAATAAAAGCTTTACTATTATTCTGACATTTCACATTCTTAAAATAAAATGGTGATCCTAACTGACCTAAGACAGGGAATTTTTCCTAGGATTAAATGTCAGGAATTGTGGTAAACTGAGTTTAAATGTATTTGGCTATGGTGTTTGTAAACTTCCGACTTCAACTGTACATAGACATGGAATCACTGGCCACTTTAATAATGTTTACATACTGCTTTACTCATCTCATATGTACAGTGCATTCGGAAAGTTATCAGACCCCTTGACTTTTTCCACATTTTGTTACGTTACAGCCTTATTCTAAAATTGATTAAATTGTTTTTTCCAATCATCAATCTACACACAATACCCCATAATGACAAAGCAAAAACAGGTTTAGAAATATTTGCAAATGTATTAAAAATAATAAAAGGAAATATCACATTTACATAAGTATTCAGACCCTTTACTCAGTACTTGTTTAAGCCCCTTTGGCAGTGATTACAGCCTCGAGTCTTCTTGGGTATGACGCTACAAGCTTGGCACACCTGTATTTGGATAGTTTCTCCCATTCTTCTCTGCAGATCCTCTCAAACTCTGTCAGGTTGGATGGGGAGTGTTGCTGCACAGGTATTTTCAGGTCTCTCCAGAGATTTTAGATCGGGTTCAAGTCTGGGCTGTGGCTGAGCCACTCAAGGACATTCAGAGACTTGTCCCAATCCCTGCCGCTGAAAAACATCCCCACAGCATGATGCTGCCACCACAATGCTTCACCGTAGGGATGGTGCCAGGTTTCCTCCAGACGTGAAGCTTAGCATTCAGGCAAAATAGTTCAATCTTGGTTTCATCAGACCAGAGAATCTTGTTTCTCATGGTCTGAGAGACTTTAGGTGCCTTTTGGCAAACTCCAAGCGCGCTGTCATGTGCCTTTTACTGAGAAGTGGCTTTCGTCTGGCCATTCTACCATAAAGGCCTGATTGGTGGAGTGCTGCAGAGATGGTTGTCCTTCCGAAAGGTTCTCCCATCTCCACAGAGGAACTCTAGAGCTCTGTCAGAGTGACCATCGCGTTCTTGGTCACTTCCCTGACCAAGGCCCTTCTCCCCAATTGCTGAGTTTGGCCGGGTGGCCAGCACTAGGAAGAGTGTTGGCGGTTCTAAACTTCTTACATTTAAGAATGATGGAGACCACTGTGTTCTTCGGGACCTTCAATGTTGCAGAAATGTTTTGGTACCCTTCCACAGATCTATGCCTCGACACAATCCTGTCTCGGAGCTCTACGGACAATTCCTTCGACTTCATGGCTTGGTTTTTGCTCTGACATGCACTGTCAACTGTGGGACCTTACATAGACAGGTGGATCCCTTTCCAAATCATGTGCAATCAATTGAATTTACCACATGAGGACTCCAATCAAATTGTAGAAACATCTCAAGGATGATCAATGGAAACAGGACGCATCTGATCTCAATTTCGAGTCTCATAGCAAAGGGTCTGAATTCTTATGTAAATAAGGTATATCTGTTTTTTATTTTTTATAAATTTGCAAGAATGTCTAAAAACCTGTTTTCGCTTTGTTATTATGGGGTATTGTTTGTAGATTGCCGAGGATCTATTTATTGAATCTATTTTAGAATAAGGCTGTAAGGAAAAAAATATGGAAAATTCAAGGGGTCTGAATAGTATTTTGCTGTATTTAGTCAATGCCACTCCGACATTGCTCGTCCTAATATTTATATATTTCTTAATTCCATTATTTTACTATTTAGATTTGTGTGTATTGTTGTATATATATATACACACACACATTAAAATACAAAAACACAATCATGGGAAGCACAAATAAAACATCACAAATCACCCAGAAAAACTGTTAAAATTCTCCACAAATAAGGGTTAAATAAAGGGGTGCCCCAAGGTTTGATACATAACCCACTACTGTTTCCAATCTATATAAATAACATTGGTAATGCTGTAAAAAAAAACAACTAAAAAAACATTTGGATGCAGATTATACGGTGTTGTATTCCATTGCTCCATTGGTTGGCCAATCGGAGGTCACTATTGGATCTACATTTAGTACTAACTTTAGACACAGGTCTGTTCTGGTCTCTGGCTGAGACAGTTAAAAACATTTAATCAGAAGAAACAATAAGTGAGATCACTTCCCTTTCGACAGGGGTCATGACCTCAGCAACATCTGGAGTGTTGATTATGGATGAGAACCATGTCCATTGTAACTGTTAGATTATGAATGAGAACCACCTCCATTTTAACTGTTAGATTATGGATCAAAACAGCGGGAGAACCACCTCCATTTTAACTGTTAGATTATGGATCAAAACAGCGGGAGAACCACCTCCATTTTAACTGTTAGATTATGGATCAAAACAGCGGGAGAACCACCTCCATTTTAACGGTTAGATTATGGATCAAAACAGCGGGAGAACCACCTCCATTTTAACGGTTAGATTATGGATCAAAACAGCGGGAGAACCACCTCCGTCTAAGTCAGTCACTACAAACATCCACTCAGATAGCACTACTCTAGACTAACAGAGACTGAGAGATTGGAAATGCAGGGTGAGCAAGAGTAAGATAGATAAAGAGATAGCAACAGATGATGAGGTAGCAACAGATGATGAGGTAGCAACAGATGATGAGGTAGCAACAGATGATGAGGTAGCAACAGATGATGAGGTAGCAACAGATAAAGAGATAGCAACAGATAAAGAGATAGCAACAGATAAAGAGATAGCAACAGCTAAAGAGATAGCAACAGATAAAGAGATAGACCCACCAAGTAAAGTCCAGTATTGAAACAGAGCTGTCTAACCATAACCCACCGCCAGGCCTCCTCCCTATCTCCCTTCATATCTCTCTCCCACCGCCAGGCCTCCTCCCTGTCTCCCTTCCTAACCCTTCCTCTCTCTTATGGAAACTTGGATTCAGGTTTCCCTGACCTGCCTTCCAGGATACTCTGGGATTTCCAGATCATTTTCCGTCACGCAGAGAAAGGGGTTAGGCTCTCTCTCTCTCTCTCTCTCTCTCTCTCTCTCTCTCTCTCTCTCTCTCTCTCTCTCTCTCTCTCTCTCTCTCTCTCTCTCTCTCTCTCTCTCTCTCTCTCTCTCTCTCTCTCTCTCGCTCTCTCTCTCTCTCGCTCTCTCGCTCTCTCTCTCTCTCGCTCTCTCGCTCTCTCTCTCTCTCATTTTATTACATGAAGTTATGACCTTTTGAGAACAGATTTCACAAGACAGAGTTGTTCTCAAGGGGTGAAACGTCAAATCGCCTTTTTTCACTGCACTCCATATATGTGTCTAAAGTGTATGTTGTAAAACAGTGCTGCAACAAGTTCCAACTTACAGTAAAAACCATGACTTCACCGTAAACATGAATGTCACAGTGTTATGGCAAGACCGAGTTACTTATTATTGGAGCCAAAGCACAGAGAGAGCATCTGGCCGCATTGTTTTTTTATTTGTTTTTTTCCTGTAAAGCACATTACGTTGCATTCCATGTCTGAAATGTACTGTATAAATAAAGCTTGCTTTGATTTGATGGTAAATCTAATTGCGTGAAACCCCATCAGTGGAACCTCGGCTGGGCTGCCCAGCTATGAAATGTTTCCCCCTCCAGCGGAGCTCTAATGATGTGCGATGAAAACAACATAACTTTCATTTGATGTTGTCAGGGCCAGTGTTGTCATTCATTCTGTGGTTGACCAGTCAGTCTCATCACTAGAATAAACATAATGAATGAGCTAAACAGAGTGGATTAATCACAATGATTAATTGCTGTTCACTGGCAAATGCATAAATACATTCCAAACTGCTGTTTCCTCCATTCTGTCCGCCCTTTTCATAACCCTTCTCACCCCTCCAGTGGACCTGAGGTGACTGAGTAGTAAGGAGCAACTCCACCTAGTTTCCATCACATTGCTGTAACCTACCCAGAAGGGAGGGAATCATATTCTGAAGAAGGAAACCATATACAGCCCCTTGTCCTCCACCCATCCCTCTCTCCCCTCCCTCCCTCCCTCCCTCCCATCCTTCTCTCTCTCCATCCTACACCCATCCCTCTCTCCAGGGAAACTTACATCACTTGTTGCTCACAGTCCGGGTCATGTTTTGGGCACGGTGCCACCTCAGGCTCCACAAAGCTCTCCACATTCCCCTGGACGGTACAGCTCACGTTCTTATGGACCACATACGCACACCAGTTCCTAGAGGGGGAAGGAGAGAGAGAGAGAGAGAGAGAGAGAGAGAGAGAGAGAGAGAGAGAGAGAGAGTGAGAGAGAGAGAGAGAGAGAGAGAGAGAGAGAGAGAGAGAGAGAGAGAGAGAGAGATAGAGAGAGCGAGAGATAGAGAGAGCGAGAGATAGAGAGAGCGAGAGATAGAGAGAGAGAGAGAGAGAGAGAGAGAGAGAGAGAGAGAGAGAGAGAGAGAGAGAGAGAGAGAGAGAGAGAGAGATAGATATATATATATATATATAGAGAGAGAGAGAGAGAGAGAGAGAGAGAGAGAGAGGAGAGAGAGAGAGAGAGAGAGAGATAGAGATATATATATATATAGAGAGAGAGAGAGAGAGAGAGAGAGAGAGAGAGAGAGAGAGAGAGAGAGAGAGAGAGAGAGAGAGAGAGAGAGAGAGAGAGAGAGAGAGAGAGAGAGAGAGAGAGAGAGAGAGAGAGATAGAGATAGAGATAGAGATAGAGAGAGATGTGGAAGCAAAATATGTCATTGGTAACGAACCAACCATCAGGCAACAATTCCAACCCTCCCAGGCTTGAGAACTCCTTATCGTAAAAAAAAAAAAGAACAAATAGTCTATTGTCTGATAAAAACAGTTGAGCAAAGACAGAGAGAAATAAAAGTCAGCATCTGTATGCATTGTTTAGCTGGAGGTGACGGGTGCAGATTACCAGCCTATCACGTTACAGGGTGACTGGTGCAGATAACCAGCCTATTACGTTACAGGGTGACTGGTGCAGGTAACCACCCTATCACGTTACAGGTTGACTGGTGCAGACAACCAGCCTATCACGTTACAGGGTGACTGGTGCAGATAACCAGCCTATCACATTACAGGGTGACTGGTGCAGACAACCAGCCTATCACGTTACAGGTTGACTGGTGAAGATAACCAGCCTATCACGTTACAGGGTGACTGGTGCAGATAAGCAGCCTATTACATTACAGGGTGACTGGTGCAGATAACCAGCCTATCACATTACAGGGTGACTGGTGCAGATAACCAGCCTATCACGTTACAGGGTGTCTGGTGCAGACAACCAGCCTATCACATTACAGGGTGACTGGTGCAGATAACCAGCCTATCACATTACAGGGTGACTGGTGCAGATAACCAGCCTATCACGTTACAGGGTGACTGGTGCAGATAACCAGCCTATCACATTACAGGGTGACTGGTGCAGATAACCAGCCTATCACATTACAGGGTGACTGGTGCAGATAACCAGCCTATCACGTTACAGGGTGACTGGTGCAGATAACCAGCCTATTACGTTACAGGGTGACTGGTGCAGATAACCAGCCTATCACGTTACAGGGTGACTGGTACAGATAACCAGCCTATCATGTTACAGGGTGTCTGGTGCAGATAACCAGCCTATCACATTACAGGGTGACTGGTGCAGATAACCAGCCTATCACATTACAGGGTGACTGGTGCAGATAACCAGCCTATCACGTTACAGGGTGACTGGTGCAGATAACCAGCCTATTACGTTACAGGGTGACTGGTGCAGATAACCAGCCTATCACGTTACAGGGTGACTGGTACAGATAACCAGCCTATCACGTTACAGGGTGACTGGTATCCACCTCCAATATATGTACTGATTGACATGTGATATTATCATTATGGATTAGAGCAGATTGGTTGATATGTACAGTAGAGACACAGACTCCCATTAGAGCAGAACACAGACAGCAGACAGACTGCCACTAGACACTCAGTGGTCCATAATTCTCAATATAAGAACTCAGAAATAACTCAACAATGATAAATAACTGCAGTAAAATAATTCAAACTGTAAACATATCTTGAATTTATTCAATGTAATAACATTTAATCCCTCCATTTCATGCACTAAATAAAGATAACAAGTCCTGCGAAAATAAAATAACCATTGCAGACACAGAACACAACTCGTAAATAAAACAGATACATATATACAAAATAATAACTGACCTATTCCTCTGTGACTGTCGGTGTCTTGAGCCCTGGTACGCAGCTCCTTGGAAAAGGTTGTAGTTTGGCGGATTTTGTCCGTTGGTGACAGAAAAGTTGAACAACAGAGAGAAAAATGTCCATGTCACCCCCAAATCAGCTGCTCCCCACTTCATCGTAGACAACAGATTACATTAACTACTACGAAACATGGAAAAGAAAAGTTAAGATATGTGGAGTTTTAAATAAAAGTTGGTATCCTATGTGCGGCCACCCGGTAACTGAGCAGAACGGGACTAAATTTTGGAGTAGTCTTTACGGATCGCTGTTGACTCCACTGGAATGACGTCGCTGTTAGACTAGGGTTCACCCCTCCACCCCACCCATCCCTCTACCCCACCCCCTCTCCTTCTCCACCCCAACCCTCTCCCTCTCCACCCCCCCCCCCCCCCATTCTCCTTCTCCACCCTGTGGGGGGAGAAACAAACGTGCCCCGAATTGCCTGCAGCTTGTACTTCTACACACACACGCGCGCGCACTGTGACGTGCAGGCAGAATGTTACTAAAGTTTATAGCATCTACCTTATTGCCTTTGTACTGTTGTCTGTGGACAATAATGTTTGTACCCTGTTTTGTGCCGCTACCATGCTGTGTTGCTGCCAGGCTGTCTTTATGTAGTGTTGTGGTGTCTCTTTATGTAGTGTTGTGGCGTCTCTCTTTATGTAGTGTTGTGGTGTCTCTCTTTATGTAGTGTTGTGGTGTCTCTCTTTCTGTAGTGTTGTGGTGTCTCTCTTTATGTAGTGTTGTGGTGTCTCTCTTTATGTAGTGTTGTGGTGTCTCTCTTTATGTAGTGTTGTGGTGTCTCTCTTTCTGTAGTGTTGTGGTGTCTCTCTTTATGTAGTGTTGTGGTGTCTCTCTTTCTGTAGTGTTGTGGTGTCTCTTTATGTAGTGTTGTGGCGTCTCTCTTTATGTAGTGTTGTGGTGTCTCTCTTTATGTAGTGTTGTGGTGTCTCTTTATGTAGTGTTGTGGTGTCTCTCTTTATGTAGTGTTGTGGTGTCTCTCTTTATGTAGTGTTGTGGTGTCTCTCTTTATGTAGTGTTGTGGTGTCTCTCTTTATGTAGTGTTGTGGTGTCTCTCTTTCTGTAGGGTTGTGGTGTCTCTCTTTATGTAGTGTTGTGGTGTCTCTCTTTATGTAGTGTTGTGGTGTCTCTCTTTATGTAGTGTTGTGGTGTCTCTCTTTCTGTAGTGTTGTGGTGTCTCTCTTTATGTAGTGTTGTGGTGTCTCTCTTTATGTAGTGTTGTGGTGTCTCTCTTTCTGTAGTGTTGTGGTGTCTCTCTTTATGTAGTGTTGTGGTGTCTCTCTTTATGTAGTGTTGTGGTGTCTCTCTTTATGTAGTGTTGTGGTGTCTCTCTTTATGTAGTGTTCTGGTGTCTCTCTTTATGTAGTGTTGTGATGTCTCTCTTTATGTAGTGTTGTGGTGTCTCTCTTTCTGTAGTGTTGTGGTGTCTCTCTTTATGTAGTGTTGTGGTGTCTCTCTTTATGTAGTGTTGTGGTGTCTCTCTTTATGTAGTGTTGTGGTGTCTCTTTATGTAGTGTTGTGGTGTCTCTCTTTATGTAGTGTTGTGGTCTCTCTTTATGTAGTGTTGTGGTGTCTCTCTTTATGTAGTGTTGTGGTGTCCCTCTTTATGTAGTGTTGTGGCGTCTCTCTTTATGTAGTGTTGTGGTGTCTCTCTTTCTGTAGTGTTGTGGTGTCTCTCTTTATGTAGTGTTGTGGTGTCTCTCTTTATGTAGTGTTGTGGTGTCTCTCTTTATGTAGTGTTGTGGTGTCTCTCTTTATGTAGTGTTGTGGCGTCTCTCTTTATGTAGTGTTGTGGCGTCTCTCTTTATGTAGTGTTGTGGCATCTCTCTTTATGTAGTGTTGTGGTGTCTCTCTTTATGTAGTGTTGTGGTGTCTCTTTATGTAGTGTTGTGGTGTCTCTTTATGTAGTGTTGTGGTGTCTCCTTATGTAGTGTTGTGGTGTCTCTCTTTATGTAGTGTTGTGGTGTCTCTCTTTATGTAGTGTTGTGGTCTCTCTTTATGTAGTGTTGTGGTGTCTCTCTTTATGTAGTGTTGTGGTGTCCCTCTTTATGTAGTGTTGTGGCGTCTCTCTTTATGTAGTGTTGTGGTGTCTCTCTTTCTGTAGTGTTGTGGTGTCTCTCTTTATGTAGTGTTGTGGTGTCTCTCTTTATGTAGTGTTGTGGTGTCTCTCTTTATGTAGTGTTGTGGCGTCTCTCTTTATGTAGTGTTGTGGTGTCTCTCTTTATGTAGTGTTGTGGCGTCTCTCTTTATGTAGTGTTGTGGCGTCTCTCTTTATGTAGTGTTGTGGTGTCTCTCTTTATGTAGTGTTGTGGTGTCTCTCTTTATGTAGTGTTGTGGCGTCTCTCTTTATGTAGTGTTGTGGTGTCTCTCTTTATGTAGTGTTGTGGTGTTGTGGTGTCTCTCTTTCTGTAGTGTTGTGGTGTCTCTCTTTATGTAGTGTTGTGGTGTCTCTCTTTATGTAGTGTTGTGGTGTTGTGGTGTCTCTCTTTCTGTAGTGTTGTGGTGTCTCTCTTTCTGTAGTGTTGTGGTGTCTCTCTTTATGTAGTGTTGTGGTGTCTCTCTTTATGTAGTGTTGTGGTGTCTCTCTTTATGTAGTGTTGTGGTGTCTCTCTTTATGTAGTGTTGTGGTGTCTCTCTTTATGTAGTGTTGTGGTGTTGTGGTGTCTCTCTTTCTGTAGTGTTGTGGTGTCTCTCTTTCTGTAGTGTTGTGGTGTCTCTCTTTCTGTAGTGTTGTGGTGTCTCTCTTTCTGTAGTGTTGTGGTGTCTCTCTTTATGTAGTGTTGTGGTGTCTCTCTTTATGTAGTGTTGTGGTGTCTCTCTTTATGTAGTGTTGTGGTGTCTCTCTTTATGTAGTGTTGTAGTGTTGTGGTGTCTCTCTTTCTGTAGTGTTGTGGTGTCTCTCTTTATGTAGTGTTGTGGTGTCTCTCTTTCTGTAGTGTTGTGGTGTCTCTCTTTATGTAGTGTTGTGGTGTCTCTCTTTATGTAGTGTTGTGGTGTCTCTCTTTATGTAGTGTTGTGGTGTCTCTTTATGTAGTGTTGTGGTGTCTCTCTTTATGTAGTGTTGTGGTCTCTCTTTATGTAGTGTTGTGGTGTCTCTCTTTATGTAGTGTTGTGGTGTCCCTCTTTATGTAGTGTTGTGGCGTCTCTCTTTATGTAGTGTTGTGGTGTCTCTCTTTCTGTAGTGTTGTGGTGTCTCTCTTTATGTAGTGTTGTGGTGTCTCTCTTTATGTAGTGTTGTGGTGTCTCTCTTTATGTAGTGTTGTGGTGTCTCTCTTTATGTAGTGTTGTGGCGTCTCTCTTTATGTAGTGTTGTGGCGTCTCTCTTTATGTAGTGTTGTGGCATCTCTCTTTATGTAGTGTTGTGGTGTCTCTCTTTATGTAGTGTTGTGGTGTCTCTTTATGTAGTGTTGTGGTGTCTCTTTATGTAGTGTTGTGGTGTCTCCTTATGTAGTGTTGTGGTGTCTCTCTTTATGTAGTGTTGTGGTGTCTCTCTTTATGTAGTGTTGTGGTCTCTCTTTATGTAGTGTTGTGGTGTCTCTCTTTATGTAGTGTTGTGGTGTCCCTCTTTATGTAGTGTTGTGGCGTCTCTCTTTATGTAGTGTTGTGGTGTCTCTCTTTCTGTAGTGTTGTGGTGTCTCTCTTTATGTAGTGTTGTGGTGTCTCTCTTTATGTAGTGTTGTGGTGTCTCTCTTTATGTAGTGTTGTGGCGTCTCTCTTTATGTATTGTTGTGGTGTCTCTCTTTATGTAGTGTTGTGGCGTCTCTCTTTATGTAGTGTTGTGGCGTCTCTCTTTATGTAGTGTTGTGGTGTCTCTCTTTATGTAGTGTTGTGGTGTCTCTCTTTATGTAGTGTTGTGGCGTCTCTCTTTATGTAGTGTTGTGGTGTCTCTCTTTATGTAGTGTTGTGGTGTTGTGGTGTCTCTCTTTCTGTAGTGTTGTGGTGTCTCTCTTTATGTAGTGTTGTGGTGTCTCTCTTTATGTAGTGTTGTGGTGTTGTGGTGTCTCTCTTTCTGTAGTGTTGTGGTGTCTCTCTTTCTGTAGTGTTGTGGTGTCTCTCTTTATGTAGTGTTGTGGTGTCTCTCTTTATGTAGTGTTGTGGTGTCTCTCTTTATGTAGTGTTGTGGTGTCTCTCTTTATGTAGTGTTGTGGTGTCTCTCTTTATGTAGTGTTGTGGTGTTGTGGTGTCTCTCTTTCTGTAGTGTTGTGGTGTCTCTCTTTCTGTAGTGTTGTGGTGTCTCTCTTTCTGTAGTGTTGTGGTGTCTCTCTTTCTGTAGTGTTGTGGTGTCTCTCTTTATGTAGTGTTGTGGTGTCTCTCTCTATGTAGTGTTGTGGTGTCTCTCTTTATGTAGTGTTGTGGTGTCTCTCTTTATGTAGTGTTGTAGTGTTGTGGTGTCTCTCTTTCTGTAGTGTTGTGGTGTCTCTCTTTATGTAGTGTTGTGGTGTCTCTCTTTATGTAGTGTTGTGGCGTCTCTCTTTATGTAGTGTTGTGGTGTCTCTCTTTATGTAGTGTTGTGGTGTCTCTCTTTATGTAGTGTTGTGGTGTCTCTCTTTATGTAGTGTTGTGGTGTCCCTCTTTATGTAGTGTTGTGGCGTCTCTCTTTATGTAGTGTTGTGGTGTCTCTCTTTATGTAGTGTTGTGGTGTCTCTCTTTATGTAGTGTTGTGGTCTCTCTTTATGTAGTGTTGTGGTGTCTCTCTTTATGTAGTGTTGTGGTGTCCTCTTTATGTAGTGTTGTGGCGTCTCTCTTTATGTAGTGTTGTGGTGTATCTCTTTCTGTAGTGTTGTGGTGTCTCTCTTTATGTAGTGTTGTGGTGTCTCTTTATGTAGTGTTGTGGTGTCTCTCTTTATGTAGTGTAGTGGTGTCTCTTTATGTAGTGTTGTGGTGTCTCTCTTTATGTAGTGTTGTGGTCTCTCTTTATGTAGTGTTGTGGTGTCTCTCTTTATGTAGTGTTGTGGCGTCCCTCTTTATGTAGTGTTGTGGCGTCTCTCTTTATGTAGTGTTGTGGTGTCTCTCTTTCTGTAGTGTTGTGGTGTCTCTCTTTATGTAGTGTTGTGGTGTCTCTCTTTATGTAGTGTTGTGGTGTCTCTCTTTATGTAGTGTTGTGGTGTCTCTCTTTATGTAGTGTTGTGGCGTCTCTCTTTATGTAGTGTTGTGGCGTCTCTCTTTATGTAGTGTTGTGGCGTCTCTCTTTATGTAGTTTTGTGGTGTCTCTCTTTATGTAGTGTTGTGGTGTCTCTTTATGTAGTGTTGTGGTGTCTCTTTATGTAGTGATGTGGTGTCTCTTTATGTAGTGTTGTGGTGTCTCTCTTTATGTAGTGTTGTGGTGTCTCTCTTTATGTAGTGTTGTGGTTCTCTTTATGTAGTGTTGTGGTGTCTCTCTTTCTGTAGTGTTGTGGTGTCTCTCTTTATGTAGTGTTGTGGTGTCTCTCTTTATGTAGTGTTGTGGCATCTCTCTTTATGTAGTGTTGTGGCGTCTCTCTTTATGTAGTGTTGTGGCGTCTCTCTTTATGTAGTGTTGTGGCGTCTCTCTTTATGTAGTGTTGTGGCGTCTCTCTTTATGTAGTGTTGTGGTGTCTCTTTATGTAGTGTTGTGGTGTCTCTCTTTATGTAGTGTTGTGGTGTCTCTCTTTATGTAGTGTTGTGGTGTCTCTCTTTATGTAGTGTTGTGGTGTCTCTCTTTATGTAGTGTTGTGGTGTCTCTCTTTATGTAGTGTTGTGGTGTCTCTCTTTATGTAGTGTTGTGGTGTCTCTCTTTATGTAGTGTTGTGGTGTCTCTCTTTATGTATTGTTGTGGTGTCTCTCTTTATGTAGTGTTGTGGTGTCTCTCTTTATGTAGTGTTGTGGTGTCTCTCTTTATGTAGTGTTGTGTGTCTCTCTTTATGTAGTGTTGTGGTGTCTCTCTTTATGTAGTGTTGTGGCGTCTCTCTTTATGTAGTGTTGTGGCGTCTCTCTTATGTAGTGTTGTGGTGTCTCTCTTTATGTAGTGTTGTGGTGTCTCTCTTTATGTAGTGTTGTGGTGTCTCTCTTTATGTATTGTTGTGGTGTCTCTCTTTATGTAGTGTTGTGGTGTCTCTCTTTATGTAGCGTTGTGGTCTCTCTTTATGTAGTGTTGTGGTGTCTCTCTTTATGTAGTGTTGTGGTGTCTCTCTTTATGTAGTGTTGTGGTGTCTCTCTTTATGTAGTGTTGTGGTGTCTCTCTTTATGTAGTGTTGTGGTGTCTCTCTTTATGTAGTGTTGTGGTGTCTCTCTTTATGTAGTGTTGTGGTGTCTCTCTTTCTGTAGTGTTGTGGTGTCTCTCTTTATGTAGTGTTGTGGTGTCTCTCTTTATGTAGTGTTGTGGTGTCTCTCTTTATGTAGTGTTGTGGTGTCTCTCTTTATGTAGTGTTGTGGTGTCTCTCTTATGTAGGGTTGTGGTGTCTCTCTTTATGTAGTGTTGTGGTGTCTCTCTTTATGTAGTGTTGTGGTGTCTCTCTTTATGTAGTGTTGTGGTGTCTCTCTTTCTGTAGTGTTGTGGTGTCTCTCTTTATGTAGTGTTGTGGTGTCTCTCTTTATGTAGTGTTGTGGTGTCTCTCTTTCTGTAGTGTTGTGGTGTCTCTCTTTATGTAGTGTTGTGGTGTCTCTCTTTATGTAGTGTTGTGGTGTCTCTCTTTATGTAGTGTTGTGGTGTCTCTCTTTATGTAGTGTTCTGGTGTCTCTCTTTATGTAGTGTTGTGGATGTCTCTCTTTATGTAGTGTTGTGGTGTCTCTCTTTCTGTAGTGTTGTGGTGTCTCTCTTTATGTAGTGTTGTGGTGTCTCTCTTTATGTAGTGTTGTGGTGTCTCTCTTTATGTAGTGTTGTGGTGTCTCTTTATGTAGTGTTGTGGTGTCTCTCTTTATGTAGTGTTGTGGGTCTCTCTTTATGTAGTGTTGTGGTGTCTCTCTTTATGTAGTGTTGTGGTGTCCCTCTTTATGTAGTGTTGTGGCGTCTCTCTTTATGTAGTGTTGTGGTGTCTCTCTTTCTGTAGTGTTGTGGTGTCTCTCTTTATGTAGTGTTGTGGTGTCTCTCTTTATGTAGTGTTGTGGTGTCTCTCTTTATGTAGTGTTGTGGTGTCTCTCTTTATGTAGTGTTGTGGCGTCTCTCTTTATGTAGTGTTGTGGCGTCTCTCTTTATGTAGTGTTGTGGCATCTCTCTTTATGTAGTGTTGTGGTGTCTCTCTTTATGTAGTGTTGTGGTGTCTCTTTATGTAGTGTTGTGGTGTCTCTTTATGTAGTGTTGTGGTGTCTCCTTATGTAGTGTTGTGGTGTCTCTCTTTATGTAGTGTTGTGGTGTCTCTCTTTATGTAGTGTTGTGGTCTCTCTTTATGTAGTGTTGTGGTGTCTCTCTTTATGTAGTGTTGTGGTGTCCCTCTTTATGTAGTGTTGTGGCGTCTCTCTTTATGTAGTGTTGTGGTGTCTCTCTTTCTGTAGTGTTGTGGTGTCTCTCTTTATGTAGTGTTGTGGCGTCTCTCTTTATGTAGTGTTGTGGTGTCTCTCTTTATATAGTGTTGTGGCGTCTCTCTTTATGTAGTGTTGTGGTGTCTCTCTTTATGTAGTGTTGTGGCGTCTCTCTTTATGTAGTGTTGTGGCGTCTCTCTTTATGTAGTGTTGTGGTGTCTCTCTTTATGTAGTGTTGTGGTGTCTCTCTTTATGTAGTGTTGTGGCGTCTCTCTTTATGTAGTGTTGTGGTGTCTCTCTTCATGTAGTGTTGTGGTGTCTCTCTTTATGTAGTGTTGTGGTGTCTCTCTTTATGTAGTGTTGTGGTGTCTCTCTTTATGTATTGTTGTGGTGTCTCTCTTTATGTAGTGTTGTGGTGTCTCTCTTTATGTAGCGCTGTGGTCTCTCTTTATGTAGTGTTGTGGTGTCTCTCTTTATGTAGTGTTGTGGTGTCTCTCTTTATGTAGTGTTGTGGTGTCTCTCTTTATGTAGTGTTGTGGTGTCTCTCTTTATGTAGTGTTGTGGTGTCTCTCTTTATGTAGTGTTGTGGTGTCTCTCTTTATGTAGTGTTGTGGTGTCTCTCTTTCTGTAGTGTTGTGGTGTCTCTCTTTATGTAGTGTTGTGGTGTCTCTCTTTATGTAGTGTTGTGGTGTCTCTCTTTATGTAGTGTTGTGGTGTCTCTCTTTATGTAGTGTTGTGGTGTCTCTCTTTCTGTAGGGTTGTGGTGTCTCTCTTTATGTAGTGTTGTGGTGTCTCTCTTTATGTAGTGTTGTGGTGTCTCTCTTTATGTAGTGTTGTGGTGTCTCTCTTTCTGTAGTGTTGTGGTGTCTCTCTTTATGTAGTGTTGTGGTGTCTCTCTTTATGTAGTGTTGTGGTGTCTCTCTTTCTGTAGTGTTGTGGTGTCTCTCTTTATGTAGTGTTGTGGTGTCTCTCTTTATGTAGTGTTGTGGTGTCTCTCTTTATGTAGTGTTGTGGTGTCTCTCTTTATGTAGTGTTCTGGTGTCTCTCTTTATGTAGTGTTGTGATGTCTCTCTTTATGTAGTGTTGTGGTGTCTCTCTTTCTGTAGTGTTGTGGTGTCTCTCTTTATGTAGTGTTGTGGTGTCTCTCTTTATGTAGTGTTGTGGTGTCTCTCTTTATGTAGTGTTGTGGTGTCTCTTTATGTAGTGTTGTGGTGTCTCTCTTTATGTAGTGTTGTGGTCTCTCTTTATGTAGTGTTGTGGTGTCTCTCTTTATGTAGTGTTGTGGTGTCCCTCTTTATGTAGTGTTGTGGCGTCTCTCTTTATGTAGTGTTGTGGTGTCTCTCTTTCTGTAGTGTTGTGGTGTCTCTCTTTATGTAGTGTTGTGGTGTCTCTCTTTATGTAGTGTTGTGGTGTCTCTCTTTATGTAGTGTTGTGGTGTCTCTCTTTATGTAGTGTTGTGGCGTCTCTCTTTATGTAGTGTTGTGGCGTCTCTCTTTATGTAGTGTTGTGGCATCTCTCTTTATGTAGTGTTGTGGTGTCTCTCTTTATGTAGTGTTGTGGTGTCTCTTTATGTAGTGTTGTGGTGTCTCTTTATGTAGTGTTGTGGTGTCTCCTTATGTAGTGTTGTGGTGTCTCTCTTTATGTAGTGTTGTGGTGTCTCTCTTTATGTAGTGTTGTGGTCTCTCTTTATGTAGTGTTGTGGTGTCTCTCTTTATGTAGTGTTGTGGTGTCCCTCTTTATGTAGTGTTGTGGCGTCTCTCTTTATGTAGTGTTGTGGTGTCTCTCTTTCTGTAGTGTTGTGGTGTCTCTCTTTATGTAGTGTTGTGGCGTCTCTCTTTATGTAGTGTTGTGGTGTCTCTCTTTATGTAGTGTTGTGGCGTCTCTCTTTATGTAGTGTTGTGGTGTCTCTCTTTATGTAGTGTTGTGGCGTCTCTCTTTATGTAGTGTTGTGGCGTCTCTCTTTATGTAGTGTTGTGGTGTCTCTCTTTATGTAGTGTTGTGGTGTCTCTCTTTATGTAGTGTTGTGGCGTCTCTCTTTATGTAGTGTTGTGGTGTCTCTCTTTATGTAGTGTTGTGGTGTTGTGGTGTCTCTCTTTCTGTAGTGTTGTGGTGTCTCTCTTTATGTAGTGTTGTGGTGTCTCTCTTTATGTAGTGTTGTGGTGTTGTGGTGTCTCTCTTTCTGTAGTGTTGTGGTGTCTCTCTTTCTGTAGTGTTGTGGTGTCTCTCTTTATGTAGTGTTGTGGTGTCTCTCTTTATGTAGTGTTGTGGTGTCTCTCTTTATGTAGTGTTGTGGTGTCTCTCTTTATGTAGTGTTGTGGTGTCTCTCTTTATGTAGTGTTGTGGTGTTGTGGTGTCTCTCTTTCTGTAGTGTTGTGGTGTCTCTCTTTCTGTAGTGTTGTGGTGTCTCTCTTTCTGTAGTGTTGTGGTGTCTCTCTTTCTGTAGTGTTGTGGTGTCTCTCTTTATGTAGTGTTGTGGTGTCTCTCTTTATGTAGTGTTGTGGTGTCTCTCTTTATGTAGTGTTGTGGTGTCTCTCTTTATGTAGTGTTGTAGTGTTGTGGTGTCTCTCTTTCTGTAGTGTTGTGGTGTCTCTCTTTATGTAGTGTTGTGGTGTCTCTCTTTATGTAGTGTTGTGGCGTCTCTCTTTATGTAGTGTTGTGGTGTCTCTCTTTATGTAGTGTTGTGGTGTCTCTCTTTATGTAGTGTTGTGGTGTCTCTCTTTATGTAGTGTTGTGGTGTCCCTCTTTATGTAGTGTTGTGGCGTCTCTCTTTATGTAGTGTTGTGGTGTCTCTCTTTATGTAGTGTTGTGGTGTCTCTCTTTATGTAGTGTTGTGGTCTCTCTTTATGTAGTGTTGTGGTGTCTCTCTTTATGTGGTGTTGTGGTGTCCCTCTTTATGTAGTGTTGTGGCGTCTCTCTTTATGTAGTGTTGTGGTGTATCTCTTTCTGTAGTGTTGTGGTGTCTCTCTTTATGTAGTGTTGTGGTGTCTCTTTATGTAGTGTTGTGGTGTCTCTCTTTATGTAGTGTAGTGGTGTCTCTTTATGTAGTGTTGTGGTGTCTCTCTTTATGTAGTGTTGTGGTCTCTCTTTATGTAGTGTTGTGGTGTCTCTCTTTATGTAGTGTTGTGGCGTCCCTCTTTATGTAGTGTTGTGGCGTCTCTCTTTATGTAGTGTTGTGGTGTCTCTCTTTCTGTAGTGTTGTGGTGTCTCTCTTTATGTAGTGTTGTGGTGTCTCTCTTTATGTAGTGTTGTGGTGTCTCTCTTTATGTAGTGTTGTGGTGTCTCTCTTTATGTAGTGTTGTGGCGTCTCTCTTTATGTAGTGTTGTGGCGTCTCTCTTTATGTAGTGTTGTGGCGTCTCTCTTTATGTAGTTTTGTGGTGTCTCTCTTTATGTAGTGTTGTGGTGTCTCTTTATGTAGTGTTGTGGTGTCTCTTTATGTAGTGATGTGGTGTCTCTTTATGTAGTGTTGTGGTGTCTCTCTTTATGTAGTGTTGTGGTGTCTCTCTTTATGTAGTGTTGTGGTCTCTCTTTATGTAGTGTTGTGGTGTCTCTCTTTCTGTAGTGTTGTGGTGTCTCTCTTTATGTAGTGTTGTGGTGTCTCTCTTTATGTAGTGTTGTGGCGTCTCTCTTTATGTAGTGTTGTGGCGTCTCTCTTTATGTAGTGTTGTGGCGTCTCTCTTTATGTAGTGTTGTGGCGTCTCTCTTTATGTAGTGTTGTGGCGTCTCTCTTTATGTAGTGTTGTGGTGTCTCTTTATGTAGTGTTGTGGTGTCTCTCTTTATGTAGTGTTGTGGTGTCTCTCTTTATGTAGTGTTGTGGTGTCTCTCTTTATGTAGTGTTGTGGTGTCTCTCTTTATGTAGTGTTGTGGTGTCTCTCTTTATGTAGTGTTGTGGTGTCTCTCTTTATGTAGTGTTGTGGTGTCTCTCTTTATGTAGTGTTGTGGTGTCTCTCTTTATGTATTGTTGTGGTGTCTCTCTTTATGTAGTGTTGTGGTGTCTCTCTTTATGTAGTGTTGTGGTGTCTCTCTTTATGTAGTGTTGTGGTGTCTCTCTTTATGTAGTGTTGTGGTGTCTCTCTTTATGTAGTGTTGTGGCGTCTCTCTTTATGTAGTGTTGTGGCGTCTCTCTTCATGTAGTGTTGTGGTGTCTCTCTTTATGTAGTGTTGTGGTGTCTCTCTTTATGTAGTGTTGTGGTGTCTCTCTTTATGTATTGTTGTGGTGTCTCTCTTTATGTAGTGTTGTGGTGTCTCTCTTTATGTAGCGCTGTGGTCTCTCTTTATGTAGTGTTGTGGTGTCTCTCTTTATGTAGTGTTGTGGTGTCTCTCTTTATGTAGTGTTGTGGTGTCTCTCTTTATGTAGTGTTGTGGTGTCTCTCTTTATGTAGTGTTGTGGTGTCTCTCTTTATGTAGTGTTGTGGTGTCTCTCTTTATGTAGTGTTGTGGTGTCTCTCTTTCTGTAGTGTTGTGGTGTCTCTCTTTATGTAGTGTTGTGGTGTCTCTCTTTATGTAGTGTTGTGGTGTCTCTCTTTATGTAGTGTTGTGGTGTCTCTCTTTATGTAGTGTTGTGGTGTCTCTCTTTATGTAGTGTTGTGGTGTCTCTCTTTCTGTAGTGTTGTGGTGTCTCTTTATGTAGTGTTGTGGTGTCTCTCTTTATGTAGTGTTGTGGTGTCTCTCTTTATGTAGTGTTGTGGTGTCTCTCTTTATGTAGTGTTGTGGTGTCTCTCTTTATGTAGTGTTGTGGTGTCTCTCTTTCTGTAGTGTTGTGGTGTCTCTCTTTATGTAGTGTTGTGGTGTCTCTCTTTATGTAGTGTTGTGGCGTCTCTCTTCATGTAGTGTTGTGGTGTCTCTCTTTATGTAGTGTTGTGGTGTCTCTCTTTATGTAGTGTTGTGGTGTCTCTCTTTATGTATTGTTGTGGTGTCTCTCTTTATGTAGTGTTGTGGTGTCTCTCTTTATGTAGCGCTGTGGTCTCTCTTTATGTAGTGTTGTGGTGTCTCTCTTTATGTAGTGTTGTGGTGTCTCTCTTTATGTAGTGTTGTGGTGTCTCTCTTTATGTAGTGTTGTGGTGTCTCTCTTTATGTAGTGTTGTGGTGTCTCTCTTTATGTAGTGTTGTGGTGTCTCTCTTTATGTAGTGTTGTGGTGTCTCTCTTTCTGTAGTGTTGTGGTGTCTCTCTTTATGTAGTGTTGTGGTGTCTCTCTTTATGTAGTGTTGTGGTGTCTCTCTTTATGTAGTGTTGTGGTGTCTCTCTTTATGTAGTGTTGTGGTGTCTCTCTTTATGTAGTGTTGTGGTGTCTCTCTTTCTGTAGTGTTGTGGTGTCTCTTTATGTAGTGTTGTGGTGTCTCTCTTTATGTAGTGTTGTGGTGTCTCTCTTTATGTAGTGTTGTGGTGTCTCTCTTTATGTAGTGTTGTGGTGTCTCTCTTTATGTAGTGTTGTGGTGTCTCTCTTTCTGTAGTGTTGTGGTGTCTCTCTTTATGTAGTGTTGTGGTGTCTCTCTTTATGTAGTGTTGTGGTGTCTCTCTTTATGTAGTGTTGTGGTGTCTCTCTTTCTGTAGTGTTGTGGTGTCTCTCTTTATGTAGTGTTGTGGTGTCTCTCTTTATGTAGTGTTGTGGTGTCTCTCTTTCTGTAGTGTTGTGGTGTCTCTCTTTATGTAGTGTTGTGGTGTCTCTCTTTATGTAGTGTTGTGGTGTCTCTCTTTATGTAGTGTTGTGGTGTCTCTCTTTATGTAGTGTTCTGGTGTCTCTCTTTATGTAGTGTTGTGGTGTCTCTCTTTATGTAGTGTTGTGGTGTCTCTCTTTCTGTAGTGTTGTGGTGTCTCTCTTTATGTAGTGTTGTGGTGTCTCTCTTTATGTAGTGTTGTGGTGTCTCTTTATGTAGTGTTGTGGTGTCTCTCTTTATGTAGTGTTGTGGTGTCTCTCTTATGTAGTGTTGTGGTGTCTCTCTTTATGTAGTGTTGTGGTCTCTCTTTATGTAGTGTTGTGGTGTCTCTCTTTATGTAGTGTTGTGGTGTCCCTCTTTATGTAGTGTTGTGGCGTCTCTCTTTATGTAGTGTTGTGGTGTCTCTCTTTCTGGAGTGTTGTGGTGTCTCTCTTTATGTAGTGTTGTGGTGTCTCTCTTCATGTAGTGTTGTGGTGTCTCTCTTTATGTAGTGTTGTGGTGTCTCTCTTTATGTAGTGTTGTGGCGTCTCTCTTTATGTAGTGTTGTGGCGTCTCTCTTTATGTAGTGTTGTGGCGTCTCTCTTTATGTAGTGTTGTGGTGTCTCTCTTTATGTAGTGTTGTGGTGTCTCTTTATGTAGTGTTGTGGTGTCTCTTTATGTAGTGTTGTGGTGTCTCCTTATGTAGTGTTGTGGTGTCTCTCTTTATGTAGTGTTGTGGTGTCTCTCTTTATGTAGTGTTGTGGCTCTCTCTTTATGTAGTGTTGTGGTGTCTCTCTTTATGTAGTGTTGTGGTGTCCCTCTTTATGTAGTGTTGTGGCGTCTCTCTTTATGTAGTGTTGTGGTGTCTCTCTTTCTGTAGTGTTGTGGTGTCTCTCTTTATGTAGTGTTGTGGTGTCTCTCTTTATGTAGTGTTGTGGTGTCTCTCTTTTCTGTAGTGTTGTGGTGTCTCTTTATGTAGTGTTGTGGTGTCTCTCTTTATGTAGTGTTGTGGTGTCTCT